>NW_026940102.1:0-99874 GCF_032062105.1 Saccostrea cuccullata
ATACCTGAACTGCTCTCTCACCTTGTGTCAAACAGTATCTATTTTCGGGATTCTGTTCATACCTTGTGTGAACTACACTCATAAAAGATTTTTTCTAAATCAATTAAATAATTAAACAATTTATGGATTTAAAAAAAATCATTTCCTTGCTTGAATTTACATAAAAAATCATATAAATCAGTTTAATGAAACAAAGTCTCTTAACTGAATCGGCTGATTTATTTTATTTGTACGATGTTTCCCTAATGATTATGTAAATAAGTCTTTTAATAAACTTTAAAAAAAAAATACTGCACTTATGGTACATGAACATTCGGATCATCGGGTTTTCTTTCGGATCACCGGATTTTCATCGGGTTACAGACAGAATTAATTCTAGGAAACAATTTCTTTGATCGTGAAAAAGATTGAAATAATTCTAACATTCTAAACTATGAAAATTTGCTCGCATTAATTTTTTTACGGTATTTTACTATAATAATAAAAAAAGAAGTCTGATTTCGCCATGACCATGCAAGACGAGTAAATGTATTGCACCAAATCAATTTATAATATTAATCGATTTCATTCCATACGTTTATAACTTTATTTAAGAAGTCAATGTTATTTTGGCTATTTGGTTAAACCATGTTTATCAAATTTGAAATTGGTTATGGACTTCCAACATCCTGCCCTTCAAATATGCCTTATATGAGATTACCGGTAAGTCTAAAATAATTTTCAGGGTTTAATAATTCATTTGCATTAGAAATAGTACACACAAAGTTTAATAGTAATGATTTATAATTATTCAGTCGGAAAAGTCGCATATGTTCGTTAATTAATACGAGGTTTGAAGTATCTGATATATAAGTGTTTACATGTACATAAATGAGAACTTAGCGTAAACGTACATGTACATGTGCAGTTGTAGCAGATTCATATTCTGTTGACATAGTTTACATGTATAAATGCAATGCGCCATTATATTAACAATTATTTAGATTTCTACTCAGGAAATTAAGTTTCCTGAACTATATAGTTCTTTGAAGCCGATTTCTTTTGGACCTTTTTTTCAGCCGGTCTTCTACATGTATTTTTTCCATAAGATTTTAATATTTAATTGCGAATTTTGGTATACACCACAGATTGCAAGTTTTAGAGATTAGATACAGATATTTAATTTATTGCGTAAATTTCTTCCGTGAAATAACTTAGTACTTGTAGATAAATTTATTGGGTATAAATGTATATTTTTTTCATAAGCAATAAATCTATTCAAAGAATTTCATAAATTTATAATAGGGCTGGGTATTGGTTCAAGATTTCGTATTGCGATATATATTGCGATATTTTTAACTGTATGCAATATGTATTGCAATATTTTCAATGTAATTTAAATGGCATTTTCTTACAATATTTACTTTAATTTACATGCAGAATGTACATAACTATGATACGTAACCAACACGGAAAAAAAATCTTGTTGATTTCATTTAAGTTATGCTCTGAAATATTCCCACAAACAACTTCTGTCTTACTGTTTGGCTTAATTACAAACTTTCATAAGTCCATTTTTATATTTAATGACAAAATTCCTTAATCTAAGCATATTGCAAAAATATCGATATTACAAAATCGTATTGCGATACGATATTTTTTTTCATTGTATCGCAATATATTGAAATATCGATATTATTGCCCAGCTCTAATTTATAATAATACCTGTGAGAAACGGCATATAATTATGTAAGGGATTTTTGTGCAACAATTACATGTATGTTAAAATATCCATAATTAAACGAGTCATAGTTCAACCTTAAGATAAGAATTTTCACATTTACATAAATAAACGTAAATTCAAACCCTAGAGTAAAAATTTAAAAAACTTACAGTCTACATTTCATAATAATCAATTTAACTCTTTACAACTTACAGAATTGCTATGCAACATACATTGAATCCTTGCGTCATAGAAATATTACTTTACCATTTCCCCGCAAGCACTTTATAGCCGGGTACAAATTTCTCTAAAGCTTAGCGTGAATAATATTCTGAAATAATATTTTAATTAGAAAATAACCTTTCTTATTTTATGAGATTCAAGCAAGTATAAAATAGTTGGAATATGGCAATAAATTGAAGATTAAATGAACTTTTTAAAGTGCGTGAAAATGCGTGATTGCGAGGAAACATTAGAAATAGGAAATGGTATATGCTTTAAAATCCATGACTGCGGGGAAGGGGGTTAATCATTGTATAAAAATATATATAAATAAACAACAATTAGATATACTTTATAATTTAGATTTGAAGCTTTGCAAATATTTAATTTAAAATATTGCAGTAACTAAACAAAATAATCTTTTCGTCTTGTCAGAATACGTTCCGCATTTTGAAACAATCCTATCAGGTTTTGCGTTTATCCTATCCTGAAGATCGTTTATCAGGACTATCGTGTTTGGTGTTTATCGTGTTTTGCATGTATTGTGTTTTGCATTTATCCTATCGTGTGTGTATACTGTCCTATTGTGCATGTATCCTATAGTATCGTGCGTGTATCCTAAAGTATCGTGCATGTATCCTATCGTATCATGCGTGTATCCTATCGTATCGTGTATCCTGTAAAGAATAACGATGCGGGTACTGTATGACTATCTCGCGAAAATAAGGTGTCGTGAAAATTAAGTGATCTACAGTAGTTTGTACTGTTTAACAAAAGAGCGATTCAAGGCCCTTGGGCCTCATGTTGATTTCTTCTCCTGATTCTCCTCAATTTCAACCAAACTTGCCACAAAGCATCCTTAGGTAAAGGGAATTTAACTTTATTCAAATGAAGGACCACTCTCTCTTTAAAGGGAAGGTAATTAGGAAATAGGGAAAATATGGTGACATGTTTTAAAAGTCTTCTTTTCAAGAACCACTAGGTCAGGAAAGATGACACTAATGTGGAAGCATCCTCAGTTACTGTAGGTTTAAATTTGTTCAAATCATGACACCCCCCCCCCCCCCAGGGGAAGGGTTGAGCCACAGTGGAGGATCAAAATTTTATATAGGAATATACAGTAGAAAGCTTAAAAAATCTTCTTCTGAAGAACAACAAAGTCTGAAGGACAACTTTGGCCACTACTCTGTTGGAAATTGTACTCAATCTTGCTGCATGACCAAAAAGTGTGTTATTACATCTTGCATTCTTGCCTTTTGCTTATTCTCGATGCAATTGAAAATGTAACAATGCAAAATGTAATAATACTCAAAATCATGTTATTTAAGCAATGAATGATTTATTGCTTATATTAAATCATCTTGCCTTTCATTGCAAATGTGATTTACATTTCAAAATTCCTGTAATATTGTTCAGGTAAGTTCCATTTAATGGAAGAGCCAATGCAACTGTTCAAAGTAAGCATGATATTTGATTTTTGCTTATGATGTTGCACTTCCAACGCGTTCAACATTTGTGACATCAAACAAAAATGACATCTTTAATCTTTTGACCCAGTGTCCCTGTTATGATGAATGCATTAGTTTTCCCCACACTTTATAGGCAAAATACATGTTGAATGTAAATGTTACATTTTGCATTATTATATTTTGCATTGATCTTGGTGCAAAATGTAATAATCCTCAAAAGTGTGCTGTTACATTTGTGTTATTAAATTCTGGATTGATTTAGATGCAAAATGTAATGACACAATAATCCCAATTTATTATATTCTGCATCGTTATAACAATTTGCGTTTTAACAGTGCTATTTTCTAGTTGATGTGCCCAATAAGCAGTGTGGCACATGGGCATCTTGTATTCTGTTAATTACACTTCGCTTGAAAAAGCAAAGGGCAAAAAATGACTCAAAAATTACTACAAAGTTTATTATAAATTTATCATTACAGCAGACTCATCTGACCAATACAAGGTGTTACTGAAATCAATTTCCTGACCATAGCCATGCACTTCCACAGATCTCGCAGCGAGCAGTTGCTTTGTTGGCGTAAAAGACCTGTTATAAAAGGACAAAAAAATCATTCAAGATTTGCCAGACTTCATTGTTAGTGTCTTCACGTTGCAACTTTTCAGATATCTTGCATACTAACTACAGAAGTTTAACAGCAGTGGAGTGTTAATTGTCAAAAATTACTCCATCATTTGTGGTATACAACTCCAGATATAAAATATAACAATTATTCCACAATCTGTTGAAGGTATATTTTGACTCAAAGGCTAAAGTGACTCATTCTGAATAAAATTTGTCCATTTTCTGTCCTTGTTGACTAAAAATTTCACATATTCATCTTCTTTGCAAGAACCACAGGGCCAATTACAACTAATTCAAGACCCAGCCCAAAAGGAAAGTTGGGGCAACGTTAACAATAGACAATCAAAGTTTTATTAAGCCTTATAAAGAAAGCAACTCAAGTATCTTCTTTTTCGCTCACCTGAGCCAAAGGCTCAAGTGAGCTTTTCTGATAAAAATTTGTCCGTTGTCTGTCGTTGTTGTCGTTGTCATCGTCGTAGTCATTGTCGTTGTAAGCTTTTCACATTTTCATCTTTTTCTCAAGAACCACTGGGCCAATTTCAACCAAACTTGCTACAAAGTATCCTTGGGTGAAGGGAATTCAAGTTTGTTCAAATGAAGGGCCACTCGTTTTTTTGAAGGGGAGTTAATTTAGAATTAGAGAAAAATTAATGGCATTTTTAAAAAAAATCTTCTCAAGAACCATTGGGCCAGGAAAGATGAAACTCGTGTTGAATAATACTCAGATAGTGTAGATTCAAGTTTGTACAAATCATGACCCCGGGGTTAGGGTGAGCCAAAATGCCTGCTCAAAGTTTTACATATAGGAAAAATCTTTTGAAAATCTTCGCCGCAAGAACCATTGAGACTGGAAAGATGAAACTCGTGGAATCATCCTCAGGTAGTGTAGATTCAAGTTTGTTTACATCATGACCCCCAGGGGTAGGGTGGAGCCACAATTGCTGATAAAAGTTTATCATAGGAATACATGTATATAGGAATTTTTTTTTTAATCTTCTCCAGAACCATTGGACCAGGAAAGATTAAACTCATGTTGAATCTTCCTCAGGTAGTGTAAATTCAAGTTTGTTCAAATCATAAGCCCAAGAGGTAGGGTGGTGCCAAAATGGCCGATCAAAGTTTTATATAGGAATATATAGGGAAAGCTTTAAAAATCTTCTTTTCAAGTACTTCTAAGCCATGATTACCGTATATACTCGCCTATAAGTCGGTATTTTGGGAATTAAATATTGGTCTAAAAGTCTATGTCCGACATAGGCGAGTCATAAAGAGGTACATTATATTTTTGAAGGGTGAAATTTAGTATTTTATTTGCATTTCCGACGATCATCGAAGAAAATGTCTGGATATAATATATAATTTATGTATTCTTAGATTATGCATATAAAGGAAAAAGATTCAACATATTTTAATAATTATATTTGTTTTTGAAGTGAGCATTGCCTTAATTTTTGTTTAGTAATTTAAGATTTAATATCAGTGTCATTTTGAAAAATAGTAGGGTGGATTCACCATGCATCGGACACATACCTTGCTTCGGACAACTTTAGGCAATAAACTCGCTTTCAACTTAATAGTTCCGTGTATTTATTTGTTTCTGCCTTAAAGATGAAGATTTAAATTTTTTAATGATACCGATTGTTATTACATGTATCATGTTGTGATAAAAATACTCCGATAATGGCCTTGAAGTTACGTCATATTTTGCATCATCAAAGGAGAATAACCAGAAATTTATGATTTTGCAATTTTTAGAGTTATCGTTCTTTAAATTTGACTTCAACGGAACGGGTCAGACTTTGGTGAAGTTGATCAAAGATTGGCAATTTTACATAAATTTCAAAGAATTTTCTCTTCAATATTTGTAAAATTCTTTTTAAAGCTGGTTTATACTAGTATGTTCATTTCTCCGTACATCGGACACAAATTAACCATGCATCGGACACTTTCCAATGTAAAGGTAATCACGAGCATTTTCATACAGAACCCTACTGACATCTGTTTTTGTCGGAAATAGAAAATAAAAACTCCAAATTTTCAGTCAAAATACAAGTTATCCATATATGAGGTCTAGAATCTGACTCTATTTATTTCTACAAACCACAGTATGGTAACCCATGAGAAAAAGGTGCGAATTACTGCATTACAAGCATTTTAAGAATTTCTAAGGCAAAGTGAGGCATCTTGAATCGTTCTACATTTGTGCAACGATATCGTCAATTATATTTAAGTTGAGGGTTATTTCTTAGATAAAAGATGAAAGTTTATCCATATCAAGGAATTTAAAGCACTGTAATAAAGGTATTATATTTTCCCAATTCAAATACTGTCTGTCCGATGCATGGTAAACAATGTCCGATCCATGGTGAATTCTAAGCTATTTTTAAAAACTCGATTTTTTATAATATTTTCTCAATAAAAAGCAAATAATTGTGTCCAAAATTTATATTTTAATCACATACTAAATGTTAAACTCCATTTTGATAGTTTTCCGTCGGTAGCGATATCACTATGACTTGTTGAAGTACAAGGGTATCCGATGCATGGTGAATTCACCCTAATTAAAACCAGGTTAAAACATCAATTTATTTACTTGAAATTGTCACCCGGCATTAGCAAAAAATGTACCGACTTAAAAGCGGGTCAATAGCAAATCCCACCAAAATAACATCAAAAAATACAACCGACTTAGGCGGACCGACTTATAGGCGAGTATATACGGTAGTGATATATGAATTCATCTTCAGGTAGTGCAGATTCTAGTTTGTTCAAATCATGACCCCCAGGGGTAGGGGGGAGGCCACAATGGTTAATCAAAGTTTTACATAGGAATATATAGGAAAAATTTTTAAAAATCTTCTTCTCAAGAACAATTGAGACAGACAAGATGAAACTCATGTGAAATCATTCTCAAGTTTGTTCAAATCATGACCCCCAGGGGTAGGGTAAGGGCCAAAATGGCCTATCAAAGTTTTACGTAGGAATACATAGGGACATCATTTAAAATTATCTTCTCAAGTACTTCAAAGCCATGCCTAGTGATATTTATATGGAATCATCCTCAGGTAGTGTAGATTCTAGTTTGTTCAAATCATAACCCCCAGGTATAGGGTGGGGCTACAATGGAGGATTCAAGTTTTTACATCATAATATATTTTTAAAATCTTCTTCTCAAGAAGAGCAAAGCCATGATTAGTAATACAAGTATTTATATGGAAGCATTCCCAGGTAGTGTAGAATTAAATTTGTTACAATCAGAACCCCAAGGGTAGGATGGGGCCACGATGATGGATCAAAGTTTTACATGGAAAAATAAAGGGAAAAATCCCAAGAGCAGAAAAGCTATGTTTAGTAATATTGGCATGTAGGCATCCTCATGTATTGAAGATTTAAATTTGTTTTAATCATGGCCCTTTGGGATAGGGAGGGAAACAATGCAGAATCAAATTGAAATTATTATGAAGTGATATATAGGAACAAAATGTTTAAAAAGAAATCTTTTAATCAAGAACAGCAAAGTCATATGCTGTATTGATATGGAGGCATTCTCAAATTCTAAAATTTTAGCCCCCCCCCCCCCCAGTAAACTTTCAGTTCTGATCTGATAGTGCTTTTTCCTAATCGATGTACTCAGGTGAGTGATGTGGCCCCTGGTCCTCTTGTAAATGAA
The DNA here is from genome assembly GCF_032062105.1 of Saccostrea cuccullata. Lineage (NCBI taxonomy): Eukaryota > Metazoa > Mollusca > Bivalvia > Ostreida > Ostreidae > Saccostrea > Saccostrea cuccullata. Next base: position 7,686 of record NW_026940102.1, read on the forward strand.
TCCATAGTATGATGTTTGTATTGCATAGAATAAATAAATATGCATGAAATGATTGAAATGATGATATTCATTCTTTTCTTAATCAGTTGTAAAAAAAAAATATTAACCTGAAAAAATGAAAAAATATCATTGTTTTATAAAAACCACATGCTAAAGACTAGCACTGCATGGAAATAAATGAAATTTGTTGCATCTGTATTAAAGACTTTAAAGTCTGTTGACCAAACCAGAAAATTTTTGACTCTTGAAATCTGGAACTCTTGATCTCTTGAAGTTTTTTCTCTCTATCTCTTTCCCTGTTCCCAGACTTTGAGGTATTGAGAGTAACCTGTAGATTACGGGTTACAGTTTTTTGGAGCAGATCCATTTCTAAGTAAATAAGAATAAGTCCTGCTTAAACCAACTTTGCATGGATATTGAACTTGGAGTGCACTGTAACTGCATGACTAGAAAAAAATATGATGTGATATTTGCTTAACTTATAGATAACATTCATCAAGGTGAGCTTTGTAATTTGTGATTACCTATGTTTGGTAGTTGATAGTGCCCCCCCCCCCCCCCCCCCCCAACTGAAATAAATTGCTTTCTATGAGCCTGAGGTGAGGTTTGTAGCCTGTGGGCCTCTTGCTTCTGTTTTGACAATAGATTTAATTTTCACTGCAACTATAACCCTTTTAGCCATTTCACTGCCATGTTTTTATTTTTTAAGACATTGTGAGAGAGCAAATGAGTGGGTTTAAATAGATTGTAAACAAATAACATATGAAAATTTTCATTTAAACGTATTTTAGGTGTTTCTTGAAAAAGAAAAAATTAAGTAGGCCTACTAATTTTGTATACCATATGTAGTTATTCTTGTTTGCCATATGTAGTTATTCTTGTTAATATTAATTACCAGACTTTGTGATGCATGTTTTAATATGATTATTTACAAGAATCATTCTAAGAACACTGTTTACTGTTATCATATAATAACTTAAGAACAAGGGCACTTATTGGGCCCAGTAAAATGTGAAGACATGATTCAAATTAAACAATTTTTTTCATTTCAAATCATTAATTGATATCTAAATCATGCGATTCAACAAATTTTACAGCTGAAATTCATGAATATGATATCAAAGGCAACAATGTTCATTCATTTCAACGCTTTTGTTTTCTATTACCCTAACATTGTGCAAACTTGTGCGTATTACAAAAGATGCATTATGCCTTAATTAAACTTGTGTTAAAGTAGAAAATTTGCACAAGATTAGACTGGTACTTAAAATATTTAAAATGTTTTTTAAAAAAACTACAGCAAAGCTCGTTGCAAAGCAACGAGTATGTCTTCTGTCCTCTTCGACCGGAAGTAACTTTTAATTTTAAAAAAATGAGTAATGACATCTCCAATGATCTGAATTACCCAAATATATGTTGACTATTGCAAATGTAAGCCATTTTCGGTTCGACAGGAAGTGACCTTGACGGACGGAAAATTAAGTAGATATTACCCAAATACATGTCAATAAGGCCAAAGTTTTTTTTTCTCTTGGTTTATGATTCTGCCGACCCTATTTTTCCCTTTTTACGAAAATAAAAATAATGTGTCTGACTCTCGAAACTGTCTTCTTATTCCAGAATTTTCTCGACCAAACGTGTTTTTATAACTTATATCACATCTTAATCATTAAAGCATTTTAAGATACGCAGACTCTCACAAGCATTCAAATGTCCTGCACAAATACAGATTGTCAAGCCCCACATGGGGGAAAAGAGTACCAGTTTCCCATAGAAATCTAAACAAACCTTATGCCCTCCCAGTAATTTACTAATTCCCTTTCAAACAAATCTCTGATTCATATGAAAGTTCGTTCTAAGCACTTATTAAAAACACACGAAAAAAAATATACTGTGCCGCGGTGTTTATAGGTCAAATTTGCAGTTATTTAGAACTTAAAGAGGTAGGCATTAAATGACACCCTGCCAAAAATATCAATCCCCACTCCTACAATCTCCCCTGGCATTTCTATAATTTCTGTAATATTCCTACATTCCATCATTTATTTCAAACATTAATATTTTTACTTTAAAATGAAAATATTTACATACCTGAATTCAGCCAATCAGCTAAAGCCTACCCATTTAGTAATCTGCTTCATCTTGTTCAACCAGGAAATGATGTAAAAATCTGGGTCTTTGGTACTCTTTTTCCTATACTTACATATTAACCTATCCCAGAATTAGTCAATTTTATAATTTTCAAAGACCTTATACTTACCAATATACATGTATGAAATTTGAGACCTGTCACTTCAGTGTCTTGGAATCTGTGGCCATCTTAATAAATGACCCCTCCCTGCTGCAAGCACTGTTCCAGTGAGTGAAAAACTTTCATTCCTGTGATGAAATCTGGATACAGTTGTGACTGTAATGAATAAAATATTTATGAAATAACATGATTTGTTTTTTGATGTTAATAAAATGATATAAAGTCATATTTGTGTCAGTTTTTTCATAGGGGTGGATTCTACCCAGAATAAGGAAAAAGGCCCCAGAATTTGATAAATCATAGCTAATTAAGCAAAATTAAAAGGTTTTAAAAAGACTAATATAGAATTTTTTTTATGCTTATATGCAAAGTAAAGTGTTTAAGACTCTGATGTACTAAATGATTCTTATCTAACCCCTCCTGTTGCTTAAGTATATACAAAATAGTTTCCCCACCCCCCAGTGAAAGACACTTAGAGAAATAGCAGGTGCCCCCTAATATATTTGTTTACAATTAATTCAGACAAGAGAAAATCAATCCTTTTGATAACAAATCAAAGTTCAGTATCTGATAGTCTTATACAGTTCAACCATAAGCTACATTATTGAATATCATGCTTTAAAAAAGGCGGAATTCTAATTAATTTGTAAAAAATCAAAAAATGCAATAATTGACTTAAAACCCCAAAATGTACTCCACAATAAGAGGCTGGAAAGTTAATAAATGGAAAATTTACCTGCAATGTACAGAAATATGTCCGACATAATATATCAGTTGGGTAGCGAGTCTCAATCTTCTTCTTATATAGAGAAAATGCCCCTGCTGATCAGATACCAAGCTCTCACGGGTCTGAGGAAGCTGAAAGATGAAAGTCCTCTATAGTGTTTAAATGAAAATGAATCAATAAAGTTAGTCAAAATTAGCATAAATCATAAAGGAAACAGCAATGTTTTTCAAGTTTTCTAAACAATTACCAAATTACATATCTTCTACATGGCTGAATGTTAAAAAAATGGATCCGTCAAGGGTGGAGTACATGTTTTACAATATTACATGTAAATATTAGAAAAGTCAAATGTAATACATGTATACAGTTTAATGTCATTCCAATAATTCAAGAAAAAAAAATCAGAAGCCTAAAGTCACAATAAATAAGATTTTTTCATGTTGAAATTCTACATGTCTGGTTATAGTCTAAGGGAAGTAACTCTAAGTACAAAAACTGGAAAGCAGTAGAAAATGAGTTGCAGAGAGTCACCCTGATGAAACTACAAAGAGCAAAAAAAGGGAAAACACAGACCTTTGTGTAACTACAATGTAAAAACAACCAAACTACAAACTGATCACCCCGCAGTCCAAGGGAGGCAATCTAGAGGATCACGTACACTACCGACATGAGATGTCAAGACAGAAAATGCCATCCTTTCACATGAACACCACTAAAGACACTTTTAACGGCCTGGCTGGGGGGTTGCAGCCATTTTCGGACTATTTTGATCTCCTTTAAAAGAAGAGCTCCATATAAAGATATACAAAAATGATCGAAATTTAAAACTAAAATGTATGAATTTTTTCTTTGCCAAATGAATGTTGACAGCTTAAGATACCGTATCTAAAAAAATAAGTTAAATCTGCTGGTTAATTTGTGGTTAAATTGTTGACCCCCCAGCCTCCTTAAAGGCCAAATAAATTATTCGAAAAGATACCAAACGTGCAAACGTATAAGAAACTAAATAAAGCTTACCATCCTACACTTCCATAATGTACACAGATATTGCAAATCATATAAATACACAGTCACATGTACATGTAAAATACATATATAACTTTATGGATACATACATTCATTATAAGAGCAGTCTGATACATTTTCTTAACTTACCTCCCTCCTCTGGCCATGTCAACTGCACAGTAATTTACCAATTTCCATCCTCTCTACCCCCCCCCCCCCCCATCTCTACAAAGGACCCAAATCACCCCTAACCCCAATTCCACAGAAAAAAGATTCAAACTTTTGCTAATTTTTCTCTTGAAATGCATTCCAATAAATAGCTAAAAAATAACTTTTCATGACTTTCAGTTCACTTTACATTTTAAAAAACGGGGTCTCTGTAGGGAAAAGAGGCCAATTAATTTCCCATAGAACTCTGTACAAACCTATATGCTCTCCCAGTTATTTACTAATTCCCTTTCAAACAAATCTCTAAAAATCTGGGTCTTTAGTACTCTTTTTCCATGGCGGGACACACGTATTTTAAGGTTAAAGAATGTTGTGAAAGCAATCCATCACTTTCCAAAAACGTTTTCCTAAGTCGAAAGGCTGACCAGAGAATAGGCGATGTGCTTTACCCATATCTGTCCCAGTCCAATGTATCTATTACGGAAATTCGGACTTCCAATTCGGAAGAAGGAAAACCGTCGACAGTAACAGAGCCAGATACTCCCATTTCTGTTCTTGAGTCATTTGGCGTGCCATTCATTTTTGTTGACATAAAACAGAATGGTAAGAACTTTGATATGTCTGTCTTTGAGTGAACATTTAAATCAAATCATATAAAAATAAAAAATATCTTGCTTAATAAGAACTTGGTCGGTTGGTGTCTCAAGTATCTAAATAATCATGTCATATTGTTAATGTTATGTTGAAGGATACAATCATTCTTTGAAATCTAGTTGCTATTAAACTTCCATGAAAACGAGATTTGTTTTTTTTTTTGTTTTTTTGTTTTTTTGGTTTTTTTTTTCTTTTTTTTTTAAATTTTATTTTTTAGACAAGGCAGATGCAGCCGAAGAAGAGGAAAAGGGATCAATAAATGTTTTTGAAATTTTGATGAAAGTCCAAAAATCATACGATAAACTACCCTCCTGAAGGTATGTATTAAATGTACCTTTTTTTTTTTGGAATACACATATTTTTATTTCAGCATGTGAATTGATTTAAGAGATTTTTATGTGTAATAAGATTGTCAAATATTTATTTCAGGGTTGGTAATAAACACTTTGAGATGGTAAAATTTTAATAAAAATTCATACAGAATTGGTGTTTTTACCATTTTTATACGCCCGTCTTAAGACGGGACGTATTATGTTATAGGCTTCGTGTCCGTCCGTCCGTCCGTCTGTCCGTCTGTCCGTCTGTCCATTCCTGTCCGGCTCATAACTTGAATACTATTAAGCCTAGAATTATCAAACTTTGTCAACTCATACTTCTTGGGTAGACGGTGTGTCGCGCACAAAAAGTAGGTCGCTCTGACCTTTAATAAAGATGCTATAGCCAAATATGGAAAAATCCTGTCCGGCTCATAACTAGAAAACTATTAGACCTAGAGCTTTCAAACTTGGCAAAAGTATACATCTAAAGTAGAAGCTGTGTCGCGGCCTATTTCAAGGTCACTGTGACCTTTAATTAAAGTGAATTTTTTTTAAAAACTAAGTCTTTTAAATTCTAAATTTCATAATCCTAAAAAATGTAAAAATATAGTTGTATGCTTATTAAAAAAACGTTAAATTAAGTAAAAACTTGTTCTTTCATTATATACTTTACAGCAATCTGTAACAAATGTTTATGCTTTGAGAGGAATTCAGTTTGTCCCATGGGCTTAATTATCAAGCACTGGTCAAGAAGAATTTTGATAGCAGAAATTTGCATGTCAAATTAGAGAGAAATTAATGAGTTTATTGTCAGGAGCCAAGAGCACCTCTAGATCTGGTGCAGTAGTTATCTTAATTCATCTCTTGGGAGTTGGGCAAAAAGAAATGGCCTCATAGTTGTTGTGTTAATTAAGAGTTCTTGATGGCTAGTCTAGATAAAGATCTTTCAATAGGTGTAATGAAATTAAAACAAATTGATGTTTTAGTGTATGATAAAAACTAAATTAGTATTGTATAATATGATTAAAACTAATTATATATGTGTTCATTTTAAAAAAAATTAAATTTCAATTTTTATATATTTGCAACAAAGATGCTATAGCAAAATATGGAAAAATCCTGTCCGGCTCATTACTAGAAAACTATTAGACCTAGAGCTTTCATACTTAGCAAAAGTATACATCTAAAGTAGAAGGTGTGTCGCGGCCTATTTCAAGGTCACTGTGACCTTTAATTAAAATGAATTTTTTAAAAATATGTCTTTTAAATTTTAAATTTCATAATCCTAAAAAATGTAAAAATATAGTTGTATGCTCATTAAAAAATGTTAAATTAAGTAAAAACTTGTTTTTTCTTTATATACTTTACAGCAATCTGTAACAAATGTTTATGCTTTGAGAGGAATTCATTTTGTCCCATGGGCTTAATTATCAAGCACTGGTCAAGAAGAATTTTGATAGCAGTAATTTGCATGTCAAATTAGAGAGAAATTAATGAGTTTATTGTCAGGAGCAAGAGCACCTCTAGATCTGGTGCAGTAGTTATCTTAATTCATCTCTTGGGAGTTGGGCAAAAAGAAATGGCCTCATAGTTGTTGTGTTAATTAAGAGTTCTTGATGGCTAGTCCAGATAAAGATCTTTCAATAGGTGTAATGAAATTAAAACAAATTGATGTTTTAGTGTATGATTAAAACTAAATTAGTATTGTACAATATGATTAAAACTAATTATACATGTGTTAATTGAAAAAAAATAATTAAATTTCAATTTTTATATATTTGCTACAAATTGCAGTCATGTCTCACTAGTATTATTTGTTAAAATCAATCCCTACACTGTAAGTCTCTTAGAGATGTATAATAAGAAATGGAAAATAGATAATTGAAATCTTTGTCAATCTGTTAATCATGGCTACCTGATTTTCTTGCATCCTAACCAATTTATGATTATTGAACAATATTTGACGGGCGTATCATGCTGTGGCGGGGCACTTTATTGATGTTGAAATGTAAGTGTTTATTGCAAGTTGACAGAGTTCCTCCGCCGATTTAAAGATACAGAAGAGAGCCTATTTTTATAAAATACACTCGATTTACCGTTCCATGAGGAGTTACGACCGCCTTTTTAATTTGAAAACGGCAATTTCTTACATTATGGTGACCTAAATAATGTAGGAAAAACAATATTCTGAGTCGTCAATTGTGAATCACAGAAAATTCTAGCTATGTAACTGTGACGGAGGCTTGAACAAAATACAAAACTATACAGGCTTGCAGGTTTTAACATAAAGATATGTAGAAATAGAATATTTCAAGTTTATACAATACAGTGTATCTTATGAATATCAATGGAGAAATAAATCACGTGGTATACAAACCTATATGCTCTCCCAGTAATTTACTAATTCCCTTTCAAACAAATCTTTAAAAATCTGCGTCTTTAGTACTCTTTTTCCATGGCGGGACACACGTATTTTAAGGTTAAAGAATGTTGTGAAAGCAATCCATCACTTTCCAAAAACTTTTTCATAAGTGGAAAGGCTGACCAGAGAATAGGCGATGTGCTTTACCCATATCTGTCCCAGTCCAATGTATCTATTACGGAAATTCGGACTTCCAATTCGGAAGAAGGAAAACCATTGACAGTAACAGAGCCTGATGCTCCCATTTCTGTTCTTGAGTCATTTAGCGTGCGATTCATTTTTGTTGACATAAAACAGAATGGTAAGAACTTTGATATGTCTGTCTTTGAGTGAACATTTAAATCAAATCATATAAAAATAAAAAAAATATCTTGCTTAATAAGAACTTGGTCGGTTGGTGTCTCAAGTATGTAAATAATCATGTCATATTGTTAATGTTATGTTGAAGGATACAATAATTCTTTGAAATCTAGTTGCTATTAAACTTCCATGAAAACGAGAGTTGTTGTTTTTTTTTTTTTTTTTTTTTTTTTTTTTTTTCCTTGTTTTTTTTTTTGTTGTTGATTAATTTCATTTTTTAGACAAGGCAGATGCACCCCAAGAAAAGGAAAAGTGATCAATAAATGTTTTTGAAATTTTGATGAAAGTCCAAAAATCATACGATAAACTACCCTCCTCAAGGTATGTATTAAATGTACATTTTTTTTTTTGGAATAGACATATTTTTATTTCAACATGTGAATTGATTTAAGAGATTTTTATGTGTAATAAGATTGTCAAATATTTATTTTAGGGTTGGTAATAAACACTTTGAGATGATAAAATTTTAATAAAAATTCATTCAGAATTGGTGTTTTTATCATTTTTGATGTTGAAATGTAAGTGTTTATTGCATTTTTAGCCGGGCTTTGCTGAAAGCAAAGTCTGACTATAGGCATCATGATCAACTGTCTTACTATAAAAAGCATGTAACAAAAAACCAAACAGCGTCAAAGGAGACGCTTCCGATAAACAAAATAGTCAAAGGCCTGACGATATTCAAACAGATATTTTTAACATCCCAATCCTTGGAAAAGTTATTGATCAATATTTTGGCTTGAGAATTAAACTGAAAGAGAAATTAGATATTTGCTTTATTTGGATAATCCTGATATTCCACAGAAAAATAATTCAAACGTTTGCAAATTTTTCTCTTGAAATGTATTCCAATAAATAGCTAAAAAAATAACTTTTCATGACTTTCAGTTCACTTTACATTTTAAAAAACGGGGTCTCTGTAGGGAAAAGAGTACCAAATAATTTCCCATAGAACTCTATACAAACCTATATGCTCTCCCAGTAATTCACTAATTCCCTTTCAAACCTTTCAAACAAATCTCTAAAAATCTGGGTCTTTAGTACTCTTTTTCCATGGCGGGACACACGTATTTTAAGGTTAAAGAATGTTGTGAAAGCAGTCCATCACTTTCCAAAAACTTTTTCATAAGTGGAAAGGCTGACCAGAGAATAGGCCATGTGCTTTACCCATATCTGTCCCAGTCCAATGTATCTATTACGGAAATTCGGACTTCCAATTCGGAAGAAGGAAAACCATCGACAGTAACAGAGCCTGATACTCCCATTTCTGTTCTTGAGTCATTTGGCGTGCGATTCATTTTTGTTGACATAAAAGAGAATGGTAAGAACTTTGATATGTCTGTCTTTGAGTGAACATTTAAATCAAATCATATAAAAATAAAAAAATATCTTGCTTAATAAGAACTTGGTCGGTTGGTGTCTCAAGTATGTAAATAATCATGTCATATTGTTAATGTTATGTTGAAGGATACAATAATTCTTTGAAATCTAGTTGCTATTAAACTTCCATGAAAACGAGAGTTTTTTTTTTTTTTTTTTTTTTTTTGTTGATTAATTTCATTTTTTAGACAAGGCAGATGCACCCCAAGAAAAGGAAAAGGGATCAATAAATGTTTTTGAAATTTTGATGAAAGTCCAAAAATCATACGATAAACTTCCCTCCTCAAGGTATGTATTAAATGTACATTTTTTTTTTTTTTGGAATAGACATATTTTTATTTCAACATGTGAATTGATTTAAGAGATTTTTATGTGTAAAAAGATTGTCAAATATTTATTTTAGGGTTGGTAATAAACACTTTGAGATGGTAAAATTTTAATAAAAATTCATACAGAATTGGTGTTTTTATCATTTTTGATGTTGAAATGAAAGTGTTTATTGCAAGTTGACAGAGTTCGTCTGCCGATTTAAAGATACAGAAGAGAGCCTTTTTTTATAAAATACACACGATTTACCGTTCCATGAGGAGTTACGACCGCCTTTTTAATTTGAAAACGGCAATTTCTTACATTATGGTGACCTAAATAATGTAGGAAAAACAATATTCTGAGTCGTCAATTGTGAATCACAGAAAATTCTAGCTATGTAACTGTGACGGAGGCTTGAACAAAATACAAAACTATACAGGCTTGCAGGTTTTAACATAAAGATATGTAGAAATAGAATATTTCAAGTTTATACAATACAGTGTATCTTATGAATATCAATGGAGAAATAAATCACGTGGTAGCTGCACACCATTTCTCCATATGCATTTTTCTTTCAAATGCATATAGATGAAGTGTTTGAAATGATATTTAGCCGGGCTTTGCTGAAAGCAAAGTCTGACTATAGGCATCATGATCAACTGTCTTACTATAAAAAGCATATAATAAAAAACCAAACAGCGTCAAAGGAGACGCTTCCGATAAACAAAATAGTCCCAGGCCAGACGATATTCAAACAAAAATTTTTAACATCCCAATCCTTGGAAAAGTTATTGATCAATATTTTGGCTTGAGAATTAAACTGAAAGAGAAATTAGATATTTGCTTTATTTGGATAATCCTGATATTCCACAGAAAAAAAATTCAAACGTTTGCTAATTTTTCTCTTGAAATGTATTCCAATAAATAGCTAAAAAATAACTTTTCATGACTTTCAGTTCACTTTACATTTTAAAAGACGGGGTCTCTGTAGGGAAAAGAGCACCAATTAATTTCCCATAGAATTATATACAAACCTATATGCTCTCCCAGTACTTTACTAATTCTCTTTCAAACAAATCTCTAAAAATCTGGGTGTTTAGTACTCTTTCTTCATGGCGGGACACACGTATTTTAAGGTTAAAGAATGTTGTGAAAGCAATCCATCACTTTCCAAAAACTTTTTCATAAGTGGAAAGGCTGACCAGAGAATAGGCGATGTGCTTTACCCATATCTGTCCCAGTCCAATGTATCTATTACGGAAATTCGGACTTCCAATTCGGAAGAAGGAAAACCGTCGACAGTAACAGAGCCTGATACTCCCATTTCTGTTCTTGAGTCATTTGGCGTGCCATTCATTTATGTTGACATAAAACAGAATGGTAAGAACTTTGATATGTCTGTCTTTGAGTGAACATTTAAATCAAATCATATAAAAATAAAAAATATCTTGCTTAATAAGAACTTGGTCGGTTGGTGTCTCAAGTATGTAAATAATCATGTCATATTGTTAATGTTATGTTGAAGGATACAATAATTTTTTGAAAATCTAGTTGCTATTAAACTTCCATGAAAACGAGAGTTTTTTTTTTTTTTTTTTTTTTGGTTAAATTTTATTTTTTTGACAAGGCAGATGCAGCCGAAGAAGAGGAAAAGGGGTCAATAAATGTTTTTGAAATTTTGATGAAAGTCCAAAAATCATACGATAAACTACCCTCCTGAAGGTATGTATTAAATGTACCTTTTTTTTTTTTGGAATACACATATTTTTATTTCAGCATGTGAATTGATTTAAGAGATTTTTATGTGTAATAAGATTGTCAAATATTTATTTCAGGGTTGGTAATAAACACTTTGAGATGGTAAAATTTTAATAAAAATTCATACAGAATTGGTGTTTTTATCATTTTTGATGTTGAAATGAAAGTGTTTATTGCAAGTTGACAGAGTTCGTCTGCCGATTTAAAGATACAGAAGAGAGCCTATTTTTATAAAATACACTCGATTTACCGTTCCATGAGGAGTTACGACCGCCTTTTTAATTTGAAAACGGCAATTTCTTACATTATGGTGACCTAAATAATGTAGGAAAAACAATATTCTGAGTCGTCAATTGTGAATCACAGAAAATTCTAGCTATGTAACTGTGACGGAGGCTTGAACAAAATACAAAACTATACAGGCTTGCAGGTTTTAACATAAAGATATGTAGAAATAGAATATTTCAAGTTTATACAATACAGTGTATCTTATGAATATCAATGGAGAAATAAATCACGTGGTATACAAACCTATATGCTCTCCCAGTAATTTACTAATTCCCTTTCAAACAAATCTAAAAAAATCTGCGTCTTTAGTACTCTTTTTCCATGGCGGGACACACGTATTTTAAGGTTAAAGAATGTTGTGAAAGCAATCCATCACTTTCCAAAAACTTTTTCATAAGTGGAAAGGCTGACCAGAGAATAGGCGATGTGCTTTACCCATATCTGTCCCAGTCCAATGTATCTATTACGGAAATTCGGACTTCCAATTCGGAAGAAGGAAAACCATCGACAGTAACAGAGCCTAATGCTCCCATTTCTGTTCTTGAGTCATTTGGCGTGCGATTCATTTTTGTTGACATAAAACAGAATGGTAAGAACTTTGATATGTCTGTCTTTGAGTGAACATTTAAATCAAATCATATAAAAATAAAAAAATATCTTGCTTAATAAGAACTTGGTCGGTTGGTGTCTCAAGTATGTAAATAATCATGTCATATTGTTAATGTTATGTTGAAGGATACAATAATTCTTTGAAATCTAGTTGCTATTAAACTTCCATGAAAACGAGAGTTGTTGTTTTTTTTTTTTTTGTTTTTTGTTTTTTGTTTTTTTTTTTGTTGATTAATTTCATTTTTTAGACAAGGCAGATGCACCCCAAGAAAAGGAAAACGGATCAATAAATGTTTTTGAAATTTTGATGAAAGTCCAAAAATCATACGATAAACTACCCTCCTCAAGGTATGTATTAAATGTACATTTTTTTTTTTGGAATAGACATATTTTTATTTCAACATGTGAATTGATTTAAGAGATTTTTATGTGTAATAAGATTGTCAAATATTTATTTTAGGGTTGGTAATAAACACTTTGAGATGGTAAAATTTTAATAAAAATTCATTCAGAATTGGTGTTTTTATCATTTTTGATGTTGAAATGTAAGTGTTTATTGCATTTTTAGCCGGGCTTTGCTGAAAGCAAAGTCTGACTATAGGCATCATGATCAACTGTCTTACTATAAAAAGCATGTAACAAAAAACCAAACAGCGTCAAAGGAGACGCTTCCGATAAACAAAATAGTCAAAGGCCTGACGATATTCAAACAGATATTTTTAACATCCCAATCCTTGGAAAAGTTATTGATCAATATTTTGGCTTGAGAATTAAACTGAAAGAGCAATTAGATATTTGCTTTATTTGGATAATCCTGATATTCCACAGAAAAATAATTCAAACGTTTGCAAATTTTTCTCTTGAAATGTATTCCAATAAATAGCTAAAAAAATAACTTTTCATGACTTTCAGTTCACTTTACAATTTAAAAAACGGGGTCTCTGTAGGGAAAAGAGTACCAAATAATTTCCCATAGAACTCTATACAAACCTATATGCTCTCCCAGTAATTCACTAATTCCCTTTCAAACAAATCTCTAAAAATCTGCGTCTTTAGTACTCTTTTTCCATGGCGGGACACACGTATTTTAAGGTTAAAGAATGTTGTGAAAGCAGTCCATCACTTTCCAAAAACTTTTTCATAAGTGGAAAGGCTGACCAGAGAATAGGCCATGTGCTTTACCCATATCTGTCCCAGTCCAATGTATCTATTGCGTAAATTCGGACTTCCAATTCGGAAGAAGGAAAACCATCGACAGTAACAGAGCCTAATACTCCCATTTCTGTTCTTGAGTCATTTGGCGTGCGATTCATTTTTGTTGACATAAAACAGAATGGTAAGAACTTTGATATGTCTGTCTTTGAGTGAACATTTAAATCAAATCATATAAAAATAAAAAAAATATCTTGCTTAATAAGAACTTGGTCGGTTGGTGTCTCAAGTATGTAAATAATCATGTCATATTGTTAATGTTATGTTGAAGGATACAATAATTCTTTGAAATCTAGTTGCTATTAAACTTCCATGAAAACGAGAGTTGTTTTTTTTTTTTTTTGTTGTTGATTAATTTCATTTTTTAGACAAGGCAGATGCACCCCAAGAAAAGGAAAAGGGATCAATAAATGTTTTTGAAATTTTGATGAAAGTCCAAAAATCATACGATAAACTTCCCTCCTCAAGGTATGTATTAAATGTACATTTTTTTTTTTTTTTTTTGGAATAGACATATTTTTATTTCAACATGTGAATTGATTTAAGAGAATTTTATGTGTAATAAGATTGTCAAATATTTATTTTAGGGTTGGTAATAAACACTTTGAGATGGTAAAATTTTAATAAAAATTCATACAGAATTGGTGTTTTTATCATTTTTGATGTTGAAATGAAAGTGTTTATTGCAAGTTGACAGAGTTCGTCTGCCGATTTAAAGATACAGAAGAGAGCCTTTTTTTATAAAATACACACGATTTACCGTTCCATGAGGAGTTACGACCGCCTTTTTAATTTGAAAACGGCAATTTCTTACATTATGGTGACCTAAATAATGTAGGAAAAACAATATTCTGAGTCGTCAATTGTGAATCACAGAAAATTCTAGCTATGTAACTGTGACGGAGGCTTGAACAAAATACAAAACTATACAGGCTTGCAGGTTTTAACATAAAGATATGTAGAAATAGAATATTTCAAGTTTATACAATACAGTGTATCTTATGAATATCAATGGAGAAATAAATTACGTGGTAGCAATCTCATGAATAAATTGCACACCATTTCTCCAAATGTTCCTGTTATAAAAGATAAAACTACAAAATTTGAGCATACTTTGACGCTGTTTGGTTTTTTGTTACATGAAAGAGAAATTAGATATTTGCTTTATTTGCTTTATTTGTATAATCGTAATATAACAATTTGTGCACGTAGGCGGCTGAATGTATATTGTAAGCGAACTATTATCAATAGCGCGGGCTTTTCGAATTGTTAAAATTCTTGAAGAGTGTCATGTTTCATATCGTTTTCGTCGTTGTTATGTTAGTGGTTATATTCTGTTTTGATTTTTATCAAATTAATAATATAGTGAATTGGAATTTTAAGAATTAACATGCGTGAAGTCGCTTGACAATGTACATATATCAGGTTTCTACATGTAGTTGGCGATAAAGCTACTGTTTTAAGAATGTCTTTAAAATACACCTGTGCATTATTTTAACTATTCCAAGATTGAAATTTTAAATTATGAGAAAAAATGCTTACTGAATAGAAAATATGCGTGAACTTCTTGGAAATATTATTAAATTGAGAAAAAAATGCTTACTAAATAGGAAATATGCGTAAACTTCTTGAAAATATTATTTATTACTTCAAATTTTACAATCATAACATACCGTATCTTGAAGTCTGGACTGTTAATTTTAATTACTGATATATGGGATATTGTTTGAAATCATAATCATACAAACTCTACCCGTTAAAAATCAATGACCAAAAGGAAAAAATAAATGTGTACTAATTTCGGATCAGAAAATATACTCGAGCAATTAAAGCCTGGCTTTCAGTTCTTTCAATACTTTGATTAGATATGTTATTCAAACTACAAAGGCCTAGAGTAACGTCAAATAGTTTTGATATTTACTTCCGGTCGCGTGTTTTCCCGTCCTCAAAATGCTAAGTTATATATTTTTGAGGAAATATAGGCATCACATTCGGTAAAGAAAGAAGGATTTTTCCCGGCATTTTAGTACAGTACTTATGATTAACAGCTTCAAAACCTTGAAAACCTAAAATATTGTTAAAATTTTATTAAAAATGCAAAATTTTGAATTCTGTTAAGAGGTTTAAAAAGCTACTTCCGGTAATGGAAAGAAATTCATTCAACCGTTAATAACTGATTTGGCAAAGTAAAAGATGTCCTAACATTTTTGGTACATAGTTATAACTTGTATATAATTTAACCCTAAAATTAGGATGTTGCGTTTCTATCGACGGTGAGTATATATTATCTATGTAATGACGTACTTTTATTGTATAAGATAATATGTGCCTGTTTCGGATTAAGCAGCTTTAAAGAAGAAGGTTCCAATTTGTATCAAATAAATAGATTTTTTGCCAGGTTTATAACTCATTATTTGTCAGGCACCTAATTATTATCAGATGTGCGTACAACTATGCAAAATTCAAATGACGTGTTACAAAGGCTTGCTTAATTACAGGTTATTGTCTGCACATCTTGCAATGGATTGTTTTGATTGAGAACTTATCCAGCATGAAGACCAGGACATAATTAAAGGTAAGTGGCCCTATCAGCAAAGAATCAAACAAAGCAAAGCCTTCATCTTCAAAAGATTTACATTTAATACTTATTTAATTTGTGATTTATTTGAATTTCTTCAGAATGTTATGTTACATGTACATACTATGAAAAAAAAATTATATTTAAATCAAAATCGCTTTAAAATTTATTTCAGTACTTTGTGACAGTGGGAAGATGAAATTAAACATGACATGGCTCTATATTACTGCATCATATATCAATCCAGGTTTACTTATAAACCGAATGAAAACAGTCAAGCATCATTTGGAATTGGAGCTACATATGTCACCGCCTTAACAATATGCCTGCTTACATAACCAAGAAAGCACAGTGACCAGTTGTACCTATGATGTCGGACGAGATCCTGAGAAAACTTCCAGTACTCATCACTACCTGCACAGAAATGAAAATTTTAAATGACTTGTATTAACCCTTTTGTATTTCACCTTTCTTGTATTTTAGTACTCATGGCCTTTAGCTTCCTTCAAACAAAATTTCATCAGTACCAACTTGTAGGTGAAAAATGTTGAAACAGTTTGTTTGTCCCAAAGAAATTCTCTTCCAATTAATGAATTATCAGTGTCGTGAGCATTTGATTGATGTCAGTTCCATCGGCAAAGTATTTGTAGCGGAATGGTGCCAGTTGAAACACTTTTCACAAGAACCTGGAAAAACATCAGGTGGAAGTGATCATCTACAAGAAAAAAAGTGAATACTTTCTTAAATACTAGTATTAACAATAATACAGTAAAACTCGGTTATAGCGAAGTCACTGGGACCTATGAAATTACTTTGCTGTATCCATAATTCTTTTAAATTTATATAGCAGGGGATACGAGATAACTTTGCTATATCCGTGAATTTGCAATACATGTATCTGTGTACTAAACGAGTTTTACTCATACTGTATAACATGCCTCTGTACCTCTGTTATATAAAAAAACTAAATACACATGTACCGGTAAGTTGTAACTACCAAATATAGAAAATTAAACTAAGACGTCCTTAAATTTATTCTAAAGTGTATTTATAGCATATTAAAATTAGCATGCAATATTTCAATGTCTAGATATAGACATAAGAATTTTTAAGAAAAGATTATTCGTTGAAACAAATGTGCAAACATTCTGTACAGTTAGCAATTTTTATGCAGAACTTACTTATAAATGTTGAATGTGCATTTCAATCGTTAGAATGAATGTAAGGCACACAGTAGGAGAATAGTTCTTGTTAATAAGTTAAATAACTTGTTATTTACTGATTTTTTTTTTAAAGAAAATATGATAAAAAATTAAACTAGCATATATATGGCCCCTTGATTTACCATGATATGTGAGCTTTTGTGAATTTGATACTGAACTAGTAAGTTTTAAATATTGAAGTAAAGAAAAGTGCAGCCCAAAAAAATACATTGTGCCTGATTTAAAATGAATTCCATCAGTAACTACTTGGAAGTTGTCATATGAGAGAACTATGAGATAAACCCCATTAACAGATACCAGTACAAAGATAACACATTCAGTCGAATCATTGTCCTTTTTTCAGTACCTTCTGGAGCCCTTTAACATAAATTGAAAAAAATATCGAATAGATAAAATTTTCTATTGTTGAATGATGAATATCCTATGGTCCCAGTGAGGGCTGCATGTTAGGAGACACAGTTAGATTGTTGTACTACATGCACAACAAATAAGAAAAATTCCAGTTTCTAATCAAAGGCGGATCCAGGGCAAGCGCGATGGGCATGTGCCCCCTTCCTCTTAAAGTCTTTAAATTTGTTTATGAAATTTTGCTTATGCTATTCTAAAATCAAAGGGAAAAAACTTTAGGTTTTTCCTCAGTTTTATGGGGGCTTTGCCCCTGCACTCCCGCCAGGTCTTTTCCCTTCAATGCAGCCACAAGAACCCTTTACCTACTACTGCATCCCCCATCCCCTGTTATGCAATTCAGCCACTGCTCATTAATTCCTATTTTAGGAAAAAAAAATGCCTGTCTCATAATTTTAAGTGTATTTGGGAAGGGGGTCATAAAGCTTTACAGTTAATATAGAAATTGAAATTGAATGTATACATGCCTGTGTACATGCAAGAAGTAATGATTGACATTTTTATTTCTGGATCAACAGGATAGGGTACATAATTAGCTCATCTACTTTATATCTACTGTAATGATTTATGCATAGTATTATTATTAAATTAAATAATAAATATTATTTCTATCAGGATCATGTTTTAATGTAGTTATCAACCTAGCTGCAGAAATGTAGCTCTCTGAAAAAAATATATATTTGATAGACCGGAGAGCTACAGTGCCACCCATTGAAAAAACTGTATATTTATTGCGCACAAAAAAGTGCGCTGTTTCTCGATTTATTTCTCCATGTTTTTAAAACTGTCATCTCAAAATATTACTAACCGTGTATGGCATGTCAAACGTTGCTATATTCGATAATCTTGTGATTTATATTCAAAATCTTGTGATGTATGTTCGAAATCTTGTGATGTATGTTCGAAATCTTGTGATGTATATTCAAAATCTTGTGATGTATGTTCAATATCTTGTGATGTATATTCAAAATCTTGTGATGTATGTTCAATATCTTGTGATGTATATTCAAAAACTTGTGATGTATATTCTATAATCTTGTGATGTATGTTCAAAATCTTGTGATGTATATTCCATAATCTTGTGATGTATGTTCGAAATCTTGTGATGTATATTCGAAATCTTGTGATGTATATTCTATAATCTTGTGATGTATGTTCGAAATCTTGTGATGTATATTCGAAATCTTGTGATGTGTGTTCTACAATTTAGTGATGCGTGCAATAATACTGCATTATGGGTAATATGACGCAAAAGTATTCCAAAAAAGTAAGGACAATTTTCATTGGTTAGAAATAACGAAAGCAGCCGGAGCGGTGATCGACATTGTGATGCACAAATGACTGACTACCACACAACTTTGCAAGTGTGAAATTGGCGAATTCAACCTAAAGTCAAAACAACAATTATAGGTAATACTATAGTAAGACAGTATTGTGAAAATGTATTGTTTTGGTATCACGAAGCACTAAGTCAGTCATAACGTGAAAAGTGGGAATCAAGAACATTAATTTGATTTGTTTGAAGGTATTTTAACACACATTAAAAACAATTTAATGGCTAATTGCTGGAGAATGACATGTTTTATTCTTTTTTTAAGGTCCTCATATTGTAGTGATGTTGATTAATAGGTATGATTTATCTTATATAGGTGCTAGTTAGTATCTAACTGTGTCTCGGGACAAACTCTCACCACGCAGAGACGACTTTGCAATAAATAAAGAAATAAATAACACGACAAATTTTTAGGTGAAGGTGGCTGTCAGGAAAAGATTAATTGCCATGCATCATTGATTATTGTCATTCACAAATTTGTCCAATTATTTTTATAGTAAAAGTATTGAAAATTTCCTAATATTTTTAAGCTGTTTTTACAGCCTGAAATAATAAATTTAAAAAATCGTAATATATGTAATGATATATCATATTCTTGACAAGCAATATACAATGATAAAAATCATTGTCGCATATCTGCAGTGATTTTCTTTGATCTCTCTGTGGTGATATATCCCATATCACTTGTGTGATAATACTTTCCAAACATGTTTCAAAGTTTTTACACTCTATATCATACAGTTTTAAAGATTAAATGGTTAATTTATCAAAACCTGCCACTGAAAATTCAAAAGTCTTAAGTTAAACCAATTTGTCCAGGGTATTCTTAGTAAAGTATGTCAAAGGTCAAGGTCAATTGAATTGTAAGGCTGGTATTTTTTTCTTATGTTTTATGGCAATCAGTGCACATGGTAAATAGCATAAAATTACCCCTTAAAGGTCTTATGCAAGGAGATAGCCAATCAAAATGAACTCAGTCAAATGTAGTTCTATATATATAGAGACAATGATATTTCTTTTCTTTTTTCATTTTCAGCAACTTTATGTAGGTCTACAGTTTTGATTTTGGCTCATGCACTAGAAATATCATATCAGTAGAATTGTGCCACTGAATCAAAAGGATTTTTTTAGGTACGCATGATCGATGTAATTTCCTCGATGGTGCGTTGGCTGTTTGCCCATGTGTATTTCGGGGTAGGTATGTTTACTCTCAATTTTCTTTCTTAAAAGCCGCATAAGGGGTATATTTTTTCTGATCTAAAATTTTTGTCTAAGCATTAATCTTTATTTTCTATTTCATGAATTATCTGCTGACAGTCTAGTTAATTAGTTTATTTAATTAAAGCTATATAGTAACATATAGTGAAATTATTTCCTTGTGTGAGACCTAAAGAAAAATCAGGTTACTCATTTTTACGACAATTTCTTTGATTTCAGGAATAGCCTCCCCTTTTAAAGATCCAAAATGGTGGTTATACAGTCAGGCATGCAGTCTGGTCATCAACGGAGATTTTTGACACCCGTATTACCCATATTTATACCATTCGCCTCTGTAACCTTTGTTGAGTTCATCAGACAGGTAAGAAAAACAATATTATTAATTAAAATAATTTTATCAAGATAAATAAAATAATTAATGAAAAAAAATTACATGAACAGACTCCCTCGTATAAGAAAATGTCACATTTTACACATTGCAATTATGCATCATTTACATATCCACATTTTCCCCATTTACACATGCAGTTGAATAGATTTAGTGCTTAATAATACATATATAGCAACAATTATTACATGTAAGACAATTCACAAAATACATGAATGCATTTAACTGTGAAATACAGATTTCGTACATTTATAATTAAAATACACAGCATCAATACCCCCCCCCCCCCTTCACAATCTTGCAACATTCTTTTTAATTCAAAGTCACTAGCCAACACTAAAGACTTCCACTTATTGCTTTTCAGTCCATGACAGGAAGTTGAGGAATAAAGTTGACAGGACATCCCGAACTGTCCTCGGTACCAGCTTATGAGGGAACCAGCTGCAGTGGACAAAGCACGTTACATCATAGGATAATAGGTAAGTCTCCGGAGTAGTCTGTTTGTAGCAATTCTCGTACTTGGTCCTGCATCGAAGCTTCAGGACTATTGATATTTATCTCTGCATGGATTCTCTTATGGCTTTGGTTCTTCCCAGAAACATGTGACTGGTGGTGGTCTCTATATTCTTCTGGCTTTTGTGGTGAGGAATGCTTCATTTTTAGCTCACCTGAGCCGAAGGCTCAAGTAAGCTTTTCTGATCACATTTTGTCCGGCGTCCTTCTATCTAGCTGTCTGTCCGTCTGTCTGTCCATCTGTAAACTTTTCACATTATCGACTTCTTCTCAAGAACCCCTGGACCAATTTCAACCAAACTTGCCACAAAGCATCCTTGGGTGAAGGGAATTCAAGTTTGTTCAAATGAAGGGCCACACCCTTATTCAAGGGAAGATAATTGGGAATTAATGAAAATTTGGTGGTATTTTTTAAAAATCTTCTTCTCATTTAGAACCACCATGCCAGGAAAGTTGAAACTTGCTGGAAAACATCCTCAGGTATTGGTAGATTCAAGTTTGTTCAAATCCTGTTTATTAACCTTCAGTTTGCCCTGGGGCTGCTCCTGTGATGTGTTGTCAGCATTTGTTGTCAGCATTGATTGTTAGAGCATTGAAAGAGTCACAAGGTTTCCATAAGATTTGAATGAAATATTTTGATGATGTCAGTTTTATAGTTTCATTTGAAAAGAATGTGACAAGATGTCTGAAGATGTTCTGTTTAGGCTTTAACCAGTCAAATTTTACCTGTTATTTAGAGCAGACTATTCAGAGAAATGAAAGGACAGTAGGCATTTTAGAATGTGTTGTTCTGAATTTTCAGGTGTATATATACAAATTAATGACTTCATAAAAAATTTTGCTTTATAAATACTGTATACAGGGTTATTTTTGCCTGTGTTATTTTCGTACTTTCACACTTCCCAACAATTTTGCCGTGTTTTAAATTCGCCCAGTCACAGTTCTGTTTACAAAATTATGCTGCATTTTTTGAATTCACCCCATTTTAAATTTGTCCACCAATGAGTAGGGCGAAAGGGGCGAAAATACTGTAGATCACTTAATTTTCGCGAAACCTTATTTTTGCGAGATTGTCATTTACTCTTTATTAGCGAGACATAATTTTCACAAATTGTTGTTTCTTCTTTATAAAATCTTAAGGTATACTATTATACGCGAGAATGTAATTTTCGCGAACTCATTGTCTCGCTTAATTATGTGAAAATAAAATTCTTGCAAATAAAAAGTGATTTACAGTAGAATGGGGACAAAAATTTTCCTGCATACAGTAGATATGTTGGACATTCTTTGTAAATCATAAAATTATTGCTTTCTGTAATGGTTGTGTGACAAGTATAAAGTGTAGTTACCTCTATTTTAGGTACTACATGTATATGATGTTTTCTTTTTATAATTTACTCTAGTACAAAACCTTATTGGGGTAGCTGTTTACATGTGTGTGTTTTCAAAATTTGCTTTTTTAGACACCCGCGGCAAATATTCAAATGAGCCTAAAGTGATCAAAATTTGTTCACTGTCCATATTGTCATTTATGTTTCATCAACTTCTGCAGAACTGTCAATTTCATCCAAAATTTTAACATGTGTGAGTTTAAAAAAAATGATTAAGTTTATAATGAAGCATCCTTACATCGTTTAGAATCAAAGGGGAGATCATAGAATTTTAACTTAAGGCAATATCTTTATTAAGTGAAAGAGAGTTAGATCCATGGTACATATAATGGAGGTCTTCAAGTTCATTTCTCAAATCTCATTTCTATGAGAACCATTACATGTATCAGATATCTTCAAAATAATTGGGATGATTTAAATTATGCATTTTATTTTCTTGCTCTTGAACTATTTTTACACATTAGAAGAACACAAAGATAAGGGGCCATTCCAAGTTTTTTCTTTGTATAGCATCCACCCTAAAATCAAAAACCTATCTTTCTGTCTGAAACAATACACAATTTTATAACCATAAAATTTCTTATCTTCAGTTGAGAATTCTCTGTGCATTGTAACTGTAGTCAAACTACTAGATTATTAAAAGAGAAAATTTTTGGTACACCATTTAATTTTTTTTTTTAAAAGATGCTGATCCCAAAAGAGTAAATTGCTTTTTAAAGATTTGTATTTGTCAATAGTGATTTGTGGTTGTTTTCAATTTTACATGTATGACCTAAAAACCAATCTGTCCACAGATGCTAAACATAGAAAAAAAACTTGGAATTGCCTATTATAGTTAAAATATACTTGACTAAATGTGCAAACTGGAACAAGGAGCTGAAGTGAGCAATGTTTCCCAAATGGGTCTTTCTTTTTATATGTGTATAGTTGGTACATTTTTTCATGGTTGCTTCAGTATTAGCAGTTGCAATTTTGACATTAAATGTGATGTCAAAAATATTTCATTTCAAGCTCTCAGTGCATGTATTTTGCTTGTATGTGATTAGCTCTTTGTAAGTTAGGTTACACCATTATATATTTTAAGAGACAGTTGAATGGACAATTCAAAGTATCTCATGTACCTTTGTTATTTTCCATTAATTACTCTCATTTTTTTCATGATTGCATGAAGAAACATATTTTACATTTTGAAGTAATAATTAGTTGCAGACAGAATTCCTCTGTGAATATTATGCTATTGTTTGGATTTTTCCAAAATGTATTTTTATGTTCCCCAAACGAAGTTGGGGAACATATTGTTTTTACTCTGTTTCTTATTATTATTAAGGTCTTCCGACTTCCTTCGGAAGACCTTATTGTTTTCCTTCTGTTTTCTATTATTATTATTAAGGTCTTCCGTCTCCAACGGAAGACCTTATTGTTTTCGTTCGGTTTCTTTTTCCCTATTATTATTATTATTTTTTTTCTTACCGATTTTGTGCACGCGATTTCTCGGAAACGGCTCGCCCGATTTTCACCAAACTTTCAGATCTGATAGATATTCATCTGAACCTTGTCGGAAATTTTCGACGTTGATGACGTCACTTCCGGCCGTGAGATATGGACGATTTTCTGATTTTTAGAGGGTCGGCTTGTCCTGAGATCTCCTCCTAAACGACTAAAGATATGGACTTGAGATTTTCAGTGAAGGTAGAGGAATGATATTAGATTTGACATTTTGCATATAGAGCTTTCCAGGTAAAAAGGCATCGACGCTTGCCTGGGCTCGAAAAATTGGCTCATACGCATCTCGCAAAAATTGATACGTTTTCTTTTATATCTTTTTACTGGTTAATATTTTGTTAAGACATATATAATAAAAAATGTGCAATATAGTAGGACCTTTCATTTGATATTAAGAAAATGGGGTTAACCCTTCAATTAAGGGGCATGGAGGGGCCAAAAGTCTCTCGTCTTTAACTCTTTAATGATCAATATTTTGTGATACACTACTGAAGCAAAGATATTCAACTTAACAATTTGCAACAATATATTCTAAAACTTTGATCATATGTTACGTAATAAAGGATCACAGGGGGCTAGAATGCTATATCTTTGATGCTTTATATCTCGAAAAGCGTGAATATTTTGATAAGCAATATTGAACATAAGATGGTCAAAATAATGTTCCCAACAATATGCATACTTTTAATATGTTCATTTTCTCCGTCAACTCTTCCGTTGTAAACCGGAAGTACATGAAATTTAAATACATGTACATGTATAGCGATTTTTTTTTCATTTTCTAATGAATGTTATTGTTCATTATAGAGATTTAAGGAATGCGTAGCATCTTAATATTTCCACTGGAAGTACGGTTCGTTCAAACCGGAAATTGTCTAAAAATGAGTATTTTCCATCGAAACTTTCAGGGATGATTACTGCATGCATGATGTAGAGTTGAAAGAAGTTTTGAGCACATACGGTCGCACCGGAAGTGAGGAAGTAGAACAGGAAGTTGATTGGAATTGATAGATCCTACATTTTATTTGTGTTTCTAAACATATTTTGAAGAATTCTTGTGCCTTTCTGACATTTTTTATTATATCAGTGGAATTATCCCAACACAGGTCTTATTCCATCAGATATCGGACGGAAGACCTACTCGTTGCTTGCAACGAGATCGCATCTAGTTATTATTAAGGTCTTCCGTCTTCACGGAAGACCTTATAGTGATTCTACTGTTTCTTATTATTCTTATTATTCTTTTTTTTGACAAAATTTTGTGCAGGCGATTTATCGAAAACTATTCAGCGGTTTTTCATGAAACTTTCACAAAATATGTGTCATTATATGAAGTTGTTACATCCGTAGAGAAATTTGGAAAATTCGCTTCTGGTGCCAAGTTATGGACAATTTCCTGATTTTAAAATGCGATTTTGTCGCCCCTTTTTATCGAAAATGGCTAAGGATATGAACTGGAGACTTATTGGAGATGATAGATCATGACTTTGTGGGTTGCAGAATCGCCTTTTCGTGCGTCGTCAGTACTTCCGGTCGTTACGAATTGCAAACTTAAAAAAATCGTATTTTCTAACTTTTTTGTTTTTCAGTATTTTTCATTTTTATTTGGTATGGTAATAGAAGCCCTCCTTATAATGCTTACTATTTAATTTGTTTGAATGTTGATAAATCTAAAGTCTAGATATTTGCATTCAAAAATCTGAAGCGAGTCCAAAATGGCGGCTGTCTCTGTCAAATCCGCCATTTCGCGAGTAGGGGTTTATGGAGGCAGCTGAGCGTTTGATTAAACCATTCTGACATAAGGATACATGAAATGTAAAAAAACTACTTCGACTCTCACGTAGTAGTGAAATGGTTGGAGGAGTTACCTCCCGTTACTTGTTTATATTATAATAGATAATCAATGTAAATATTGTAATTAATTAATTGGTCAATTGACTAAAGAATTATACAAGTGTTATTGATAAATGATGTTCTGTTAGAAAATAATAATAGTGTTGCCAAAAGAAAGACAGTCTGTTTTATTTTATCAATATGATATCTGATAACTTGTGATCATTGATTAAGTTGAGGTACAAGGGGGCAGTACAGCCAACTGGCTTGTGTCTTTACTTTGGTACAGAAACCAATTGGTTTATCGATCAAATAGAATTGTGCAAAGTTGCCGTAGTCAGTGACTAGTTAAAATGTAGCTGTGTGGCATGAGCTATAGGTTTGTCATTAGGACAGAGAAGCTCTTACAAAGTTAAATCATACTGTGTAAGTATATTGTAGCCACTTGGCTAAAGTTTTATAGGCAACTTGGTAAGCAGTTATACACCAGGCAGATGTTAAAGGCTAAATCAAGGGGCACCAGGCAGATAGAATGATGTTGACTTATATAGTCAGTTGTACGAGTATAGTGAGGCAATTATCATATGGCACCAGGCAGGTGCCGGTATTAACTGAAGATATATAATTATACAAAGCACTTAGGTCATTTGATTTAAAGACACCAGGCAGGTGTCATATTATTATCTGTATATATTGCATTCAATCATATCCCCAGTAAAACTCGGTAATCCGAGCACGGACCTACTGACCGCTCAGATCCGACACGTTACAGTAGTACGTTGCAATTGAGTGTCAATCTTAAAACTTAATTTCCGTTTCACTGCTTTAGTGTAACTGGGCTAGATACGATATGTAATGTGTATAATGTGTTACATATACTTTCTTAACGTCAAAATGAAATGAAGGCGCTAAGAATGTTTTATTTTTAAAATTTAATTGATGCTATCATACCTATCTAATAGATCAGTCCAAAGAAAAGGCGCAAATATTTACTCGTGGCGTTTGGCGCGAAATTATGAATGCTTTTTATAATTCTTAGACAGGTGAACTGTTGCAAAAGTACCGTGGTATACACAAGTATATTTAGAGCAGTATTCCCATTAGCTTAATGGTTAGCGCGTTGGGGATATAAAAGTAAAAAAAAAATGCGCATTCGCGTTGGCGACATGGTTTCAATCCTCCTTGTGACCAAAATTTTGAATCTCTTTTCAGCTCGATTTTACGTGGGTTTCTTTTCCTAAAACGGACGGAAGACCTCTCGTTGCTCGCAACGAGATCGTATCTAGTTATTATTATTATTCCACTTTTCATAGTACAGGTCATATCTCCGCTGTGCGTGGTTCAATTTGAACGATTTTTTCAGGGATGGTGCATCATATTAATATCTCCAGGGGTGTCCCTCACTTTTTCGAAATTTACTTCTGTTCGCGTTTTTTGGGGAAATTTGTATTTTTTAAATGGAATTTTGTCCCAAAAAATTCTCGAGAACAGTAACAGATATAAAACTGAAACTTACGGACGTGATAGAACATCGAATGTAGATGTGTTGATCGACCTTCATTTTTCGTCGTTCTGACTTCCGGTCGCAAACGGAAGTGAATTCTAAAAGTCTATTTTTTCAACTTTTTTGTTTTTCACTATTTTTCTTTGGAAATCACAGGGTTGATAGAGTATTTTTTAAGAACTCTAAATATATTTTCAACATTTTCATGCGTGCATTTGTTGCAAAGATATGACCGATCCAAACTTTGTCTCACTGTCGGGGGTTCGAATCCCGCTGGGGGGTTGCAAAAATTTTTCTCTCTGTTTCTGTCTTTTTTCAGTTGCATATGACTTTTCTTTCGTTTATATAATGTATGGAAGATTTTGTCGATTTTTAAAAGCTATATTTTGAGATATTTTGTGGAATAACTGTAATAATCACGATCTATGTTGAGAGACTGCTGTCAATGAAAGTAAACGATAAAAATACATTCTGAAATCTATTTCATGGCCTGACGGAGCAGAGATTTCTAACGAAAAGTCGGGCGGAAGACCTGCTTGTTGCCCTAGCAACAAGAACGCATCTAGTTATTATTATTATTCCTGGGAAAATTTTGTCCACGAGTGATCTTGTAAACTATACATCAGATCTCTCATTTATTGCATAACATGGTTGTCCCCTGCAAGACTTGCAATCTGATGACAGAAGGCAGGCCAGGTACACAAAGATTTTGATAGCTCTAATCTTTTAGATAAGAAAAGCAATATTGTTGACAGTTACACTCCCATAAGGTAAAATGTTTTTAGGGTCAGTAGACATGTTATGTAGATTTGCCGAACGAAGGTCATTTTGCGCGCACGTGCTTGCAAGAGCGCACACGTGCAACACGTTAAATGACCAATATAATGGATATTGCTGTAACTTTTCTTTTTTTTGATGAATTTTTTTGAAACTCATAATGTAAGGATACATTAGTAGTATAGACAAGATGGCTTGGTCAAAATGGCAAGATCTCACGCGCATGCACGTGCGCTTTGCTCTGATTGGCTGAAACTAAAGTCTTAATATATTTCTTGTTTCTTGTCATAATCTTTTGAAATTTTGAACATAGTCCTACATTATGAAGATCTACAGCATGATATATAAAAACTTTCTTGAAATCATGCGCATGCGCGCGTGCTGCAATCTGATTGGCTGAAACTTTAAATGGCTATATCTCCTTTGTTTTTTGAAGAAATGCTTTGAAATTTAAAATATAGTCATGCATTAGGATATCCTAAAATATGATATAGAAAAAAATTCATGAAATCACGCGCATGCATGTGTGCTGCAATCTGATTGGCTGAAACTTTATATGGCTATATCACCTTTGTTTTTTGACGAAATATTCTGAATCTTAATATATAGTCATTCATTTAGATATCCTTCAATACGATAAAGATAAAAATTTATGAAATCACGTGCATGCATGTGTGCTGCAATCTGATTGACTGAAACTTCAAATGGCTATAACTCCCTTGTTTTTCAACCAAACAGGATGAGACTTAGAATATAGATAAATAAAAGGGAATCCTACAACAAGGTGTAGTCATTATGCACGTGCCTGCACGTGCGTGCACGTGAAATGAGTAAAATTAAAAATACGCTCGAATGAGTGTATTTTTTAAATACTTTCGGATTAAATGCTTTGATATTAAGTATATTAAAATTTTAGATAGTGCAGACAAGATAATATGGTCGTTACGCACATGAACACGCGTGCAATGCCTATTTTTAAATATATTTTGTATTTTTCTGGGAAGACCTTGATTAAGTCTAAATTCCATAAAGTATTTTTTATTTAATAGGGATTACGGGGAATATGGCAACAAAAGGGAGTTGTGGAGCGTTTGGGGAACATCTGTAACGGTCCCCGTTACAATTAGCACTAGTTTTATTTGTATTTGTATGCAAATTATTTTTATATACTGGAATAGATTAAGCAAATCATACTTAAGTTAAATGTGAGGGGTGGGTTGTTTATTTAGAATTGTTGGCATGAGAGGTTTTGCTAAATTAAAGCTGAACACGACTCGTAAATAGGTATACGCCTTTTCGATATCATTATCTACGATACATCAACACCAGGGTATACTTTTCAGATTCATCACACCAGACTGCTTTATTGTCACGTGTTTTGGCGTGGAATGGTGACCTGTGTTTGTGCTGGTTATTTTGCATTACCTTTGTTTACATTTTATTGCAGTTACGTGTATCCGTGATTGTTTGTATACTGAACTAACCTATACAACTATAATTGAAAGTTTCTTTGTTATCTTACTTTCCTGCATTAGACAAAGTATTACGTTATTAACTTAATATTGTCGATACCAAGTGTTGTATAGCATATGTTCTTCTACACCAGTGTCGACTGATTACACTGAACAGTGACCAAGTCCTGCCCTTTATATAGGGGTCTGCAGGTATAGCGATTCTCCGAACAGAAATTGCGGCCACATTCCTTTTACGAATCTTGTTCAGCTTTAAGTACATTGCTAATCTATGTACCATAAAAAAAATTATAAATAATTATTTCATCTGATACTAAATAATACATGTAATACATTTTTACCTGAACGTTTGTATTTTCTTTTATCAAATGTATTTTAAAAAATTATTGATATGTTTTATTAAAAGTTTATAAAAACATTTTTGACAGACTTTTTCCTAAAAATATAATATATTTAACAAGTGTAAGAAAAGAACTTTAAGAGCAAGTCCATTACCAAGTAACAATAAGTAGCCCAACCGGGACCAAAGTGCATTGATGATGCATCGAGGGATATGTACACTATCAGACTTGTTTTGGGTGCTAATCTGACCTACATTTTCCAAATAAGTTAACAGGTTAAAGTATTAGGCACATCTCTATTACCAAGTAACTATAAGCTCTATCTGGACCAAATTTGCATGGATAATCCGTCTAGGGATAGGCACTTACAGACCTGCTGCTTTGGATACTGGATCTGACCTTTATTTTCCAGATGAGTGACCAGGTTCAAGTTTAGGAGTAGGTCCATTAGGCATTACCATGTAACTATAAGCTCTATCTGGACCAAACTTGCATGAATGATGTATCTAAGGATGTACACTACCACACTTGTTTCGATGCTGGATCTGACCTACATTTTCCAGAAGAGTAAATTTAGCCATATCTTAACCAAATTAACTTATGGATGGTGTATATAATGATGGGGATTTATAGATTAAGTTTTCAGTAGATCCAAATTAACAAGAGTTATTTCCATTCGACCGCCATATTGTGGGTCAACATGCTCATATTCCTTCATAATTCAACCAACTTTAACTTTTATACTGGCTATTGTGGGCTGGGAAGCATTGTTTTTCTATCAATAATACATTTGTTAGAGAGCATCCTTTATTTCTTAATGTTTATTCCCTTATGATTTTTCCCCAAGTGTTTCTGCTACACCCTCTTATATTTGGTAGGACAAAGAGGGAAAATTACCTGGTTGACCCCCAAGATGGTGGCCAAAGGGAAATAAGTCTTGTTAATATGGGTCTACTGAAAACTATCTATAGACCAGCTTTGGATGCCGAGTTTGACATACATGTATATTTTTGGTTTTGGACTAGTTTTATATTTATGTCCCAGGATCGAAAGATCCTGGGGGTATATTGTTTTTGTCCTGTCTGTCTGTTTGTCTAGCTGTCTGTCTGCATGTTTTCAACGTGACGAAAATTGACTCCCGACTCTGAAATCAATCAAAGCTCGTGTTACTTTTAAGCTATTCTTGGAAATAAATTTATCTATATAAAGCGTTGTGTTTTATAGACGATGTACAAGAAGGTCAAAATCTGACCTCTATTTCAATCTCATAATGATGATAATATTAAACTTAAAGGAGTTTATGATTTAAACAAATCGTATCAATGTACAATTAATCCCTATAATATCAATATGAGGACCTGAAATAAGATAAAACATTATCCTCCAGCAGATAGCCATTTTGATGCTGCCACCGTTTGTCTCTTCACGTTAATCGTTATGACTTAGTGCTTCGTGATGCCCCGTACGAAAGTTCGAGGCGGAATAGGCACGGCTTGGGCACGGCTAAGGCACGGAATCCGCACGGGTTTTTAAAAAGCGGCACGGGTTCTGCATGTCCAAGACACGGACACGGCTTTTGAGTCTGAAAGTGAGGAATCCTCGCTCACTGAGAAACCCGTGAGGAGGCACGGAATCCGTGTCCCTGGGAGACGGTTTTTAACACGGGCGGGTTTTGCTTCAAACTATTTATTTATATCTCACAGGCTTTTTACTGAGCATGCTCAATCATAACTTCCTTTATTTGAATATTGAATTGGAGGGATTCATGGTCATGAGCTAAGAATGTGTCTTTTTTACTCTAGTTAAAGGATATTGAACAAATAGATGTCATTTGGAATTGTATTTATGTCATTCTTGGAGGATTTCCCCACTTTTAATCTAAATGCAGTAAGTCTAAGATAGAACTAGATGCTGTCATGAGACAGTAATACCCGCACTAAGGTGTTTGCCTCTAAATGCACACTCCTCTAAAATTAGGCTTTACCAAAGAAAAAGTCAATATAATTCAATAATTTACATAATAGGGCCTCCATGTATTCATCAAATTGAGCATAATATTCTCAAGTGAACATGTGACCCATGGGCCTCGATCTTATAGGTACATGTATTTCATATTCATAATTCATTACCAGTCTGAAATTAAACAACAGAATTCAATTAATGATGTAAATTAGGTTTGAAACAAGGGGGGGGGTAAATTTTTGGCCCATAATTGGAACTTTTTAAATCTATTTTCTCAGATAGATCAACAACAAATATTATTCAAATTAGTTTAAAGCGTTTTTGATGATTTTTTCCAAAATGTACAAACTTTTTTATACTTGATTATAGGCAGAAACACCTTGAAAGCTGCCATATACCATGTATACCCAATCAATTTAGTCAACCCCCACCCTTCTCCCATCAACACACACACACGCAAACACACCCTATTTTCCTGTTTTTGGAAATAGGCCTAGATGGCAAAGTTAAGATAAAACATCTTTTGTAAATAATAATTTTAAATTTGTTCTTATACTGTAAATGTATCTGAAGACCTGCATCACATTGGGCTTGCGTCACGTACCTAACTTAAGTACTAGTTTTACCATTATCATTTTTAGATAGCACTGCACGTGCAGTACTAGGCCTAGTGTTGTGTACACATATCATTGCATGTATGTCAGTTGGAATTATTTTGTGTTTTAACTGGATTATATTTCATGAAGTTGGAGCTATGGCAGTCGGTAAGTACACGTTTTGGTATAGATTTGGGTAAAATAGTCTGAAATGCAACTGGTTAGGTAAAAGTTTAAAGGATCAAAGGTCATCCGATGCTGCAATAAGACGAATTTCACATTCTAAAGAGTTATCGCCCGCTATCGACGTTACATTCAGTTACAAAATACAGAATTTTTTTCTGAGAGGGAGGGGGGACTTCCAGACCAGAGTTTCCTGAGAATCAAATAAAAGGAGAAGTTATGGTGGTGTCTGTTTTCTAGGGTGGAGGGCATCCAAATTCATTTTTTATTATAGTCCTGCAAATTCGGGGGGGGGGGGGGGGGGGGATCTCAATATACACTTCCAGTCCCTGTAAACAGTAATGGCAAATGATCATGTGACTCCTAAATAGTAGGAAACTTTTTCCATTTGACCATACATAATTTTGCGCTTTTTGTGTTATTATGTTATGTAAATTTAATGGTATAAAGGTTTTGAACCCCCTGGAGGTCATCCCCACTCTCCTAATGATTCTAACTGGAAATGTTCACAATATGACTGCATTAAATGAAATAAAAGTGCATCAATGATAAGATTGCTTGACATTTCATTCATCAACCTATCCTCCTAGAATTTGGAATGAAAATCATTCAAAGAGATGAACCACATTAAAGTATCTGTATATAGGCTATTAACATATTTTTTTAAAAATGTAAAACAAGCAGTAGTTTGCATATACATGTCATGAATATAAACAGGGGTCTGGGATGGGGTGAGGGGAAGGATCGAGTTCCTGTCTCTTTACGTCTTAATGGTTGAAAACTCCTAAAATGAATGTTGACCTCAAATCCGACTTGTCCTCATTAATTTTCAAGTGGGGGTGTCTCCATTTGAGTGAAAAATTCCTGAGAGGGATGTTTAACAACAAACAAACAATTAAATGACATAAAAACACAATATTGATTTGCGTTAAGAAATATGCAGGGGATTTTTTCCATCATAAATCTTCTTCTCAAGAACAGCAAGGGCATTATTGTCCCCCGTTTTGGGGGAAAGGGAGGGAACATTAAATCTTATTTGTCTGTCAGTCTGGCCATCTTTGACAGTATGTGCATCTGTCACAATAAATTTAACCTTGATCATAACTTTTGAATAATATGAGATAGGGCTTTCATATTTCACATGTACATTACCACAAAACTTTCTAAATGTACTATGATTTTTTAACCCAAGTGAGACCTTGACCTCAAAATTTTACCTACTTTCCAAAAAATAACATTTTAAATTAATCATTTTTAAAGAGAAAAGATATGGCATTTAAATTATACATGTATATTACATGTGAAAAGACTTTTCTAAATATATCATGACTTTTGACTTTCTGATCTAGACCTAGAAGTTAAACCTACTTTTCAAATATATTATATTATATATTTATATATATATATAACTTTTGATTGAAAAGAGATGGGTCTTTCATATTTGACATGTACTTTACCTGCAACAAAATATTTCGAGCATGCGATGATTTCCCCCCTTTGACCTAATTTTCATAAAGTGACATATGATAGGGATGCATATTTGATACACAATCTGCCATAAATTATGGCATCCCATTCACTTAAACACAGAAAGCAAAGGACCACAATTCTTTGAATTTGCATGTATAATCTTGATATGGAAACATCCTCATATAATGTATATTCAAGTTTTTTATGCTACGCCATGATTAGGAATACATGTATTAGTTTTTGTCATGTCCGTCCTCCACCCTTCCATCTGTCTTTCCATCGAGCTCAAAGAAATTACTTTCTAGATATTTTTATCAAAGTTCATATGCTGATGCATATACTGATGTAAACTATCCAACTGTGGCAATATTTTTTATGCGCCCAGATCGATAGATCCCGGGCATATATTGTTTTTGTCCTGTCTGTTTGTCTGTTTGTCTGTTTATCTGTTTGTCTGTTGTCAACTTTAACCTTGGCCATAACTTTTGAACAATAAGAGATAGAGACTTCATATTTGGTATGCATACTCCACTATTAAAGTCCTTTCAAATGACATCAAGGTCAATGACCTTGTGACCTTGACTGTGACCTATATGCTAAAAATAGCTTTTTCCACTGTTTGTCATAACTTTTTAACCATAGGAGATAGGGACTTAATATTTGGTATGCATACTCCTCTAATAAAGCCCTTTCAGTTGACAACAAGGTCAATGATTTTGTGACCTTGACTGTGACCTATATGCTAAAAACAGCTTTTTACACTTTTTGCCATTACTTTTGAACCATAGGCGATAGGGACTTCATATTTGAGATGCATACTCCACTGATTAAGTTCTTTCAAATGACACAATGGTCAATGACCTTGTGACCTTGACCGTGACCTATATGCTAAAAATAGCTTTTAAACTTTTTGCCATAACTTTTTAACCATAGGAGATAGGGACTTCATATTTAGGATGCATACTCCACTGATTAAATTCTTTCAAATGACACCATGGTCAATGACCTTGACTGTGACTTATATGCTAAAAATAGCTTTTTACACTTTTGGCCATAACTTTTAAACCATATTAGATAGGGACTTCATATTTGGGATGCATACTCCACTGATTAAGTTCTTTCAAATGACACCACGGTCAGTGACCTTGTGACCTTGACTGTGACCAATATGCTAAAAATAGATTTTTTGAACTTTGTTTCCGCCGGGCGCATTGTGTTTCACAAACACATCTTGTTTACTTTTACTTTCCTATGACCTTTACTTAACTTTTCTTAAAATTAGTGTTTAGCTTTATTTTAGAGAAACCATAATGATTCAAGTTGTGTAATGAAACTTCACATGATGATACATACTGATGTAAGCAATTAAAGCTTTACAATGCTTCACTCTTTTTTACCTTGACATTTCCTGTGATCTTGACCTCACTGTCTTAGACTAGATCAGTTTTGAATAAACAGTTCAAGATATATTAATCAAACTTCATATGCTAATACATACTGATGAGAGCTATTATTGCATTAACTTATTTTGACCTTGAATTTTCTTTTGACCTTGACCTCACTTTTTAAAATATGTGTTTATCTAAGTTTCAAATAAACCATTAATTATATTTTTATCAAAATTCATATGCTAATAGTAAATTCACACTGATGTAAGCTTTTCAGCTAGAACAACATTTTGACCACAACCTTTCCTTTGACCTCTCTTTTCTTAAAACAAAGTGTTAAGCTCAGTTTCATTAAATCATTCAAGATATTTTTATCAAACATAATAAGCTAATATGTATTAGTGAGAGCTATTCAGATGCATCAAAAACTTCATCTTGCACATTCCTGTGACCTTGACCTCCCTCCTCTTTAATATGTATTTTGCTTAGTTTTTAAGAAATAATTTAAGCATTTTTATGTTTAACATGCACTTATGCATAATTTGATGAGAATTTATTATCTATATCCAATTTATTTATATTTTAGTTTCAATTCTGAAAAAAAAACTGTTTAAGATATTTTCATCAAACTTTATACACAAATACAAATTTTAGTTTTTAGTTTTTAGCTCACCTGAGCCGAAGGCTCAAGTGAGCTTTTCTGATCACAATTTGTCCGGCGTCTGTCTGTCTGTCTAGCTGTCTGTAAACTTTTCAGATTTTCGACTTCTTCTCAAGAACCACTGGGCCATTTCAACCAAACTTGCCACAAGGCATCCTTGGGTGAAGGGGATTCAAGTTTTTTCAAATGAAGGGCCATGCCCTCATTCAAGGGGAGATAATTGGGAATTAATGAAAATTTGGTGGCATGTTTTAAAAATCTTCTTCTCAAGAACCACTGTGCCAGGAAAGATGAAACTTATGGGTTAACATCCTCAGGTAGTGAATATTCAAATGTGTTCAAATCATAACCCCCGGGGGTAGGGCAGGGCCAAAATGGCCGACCAAAGTTTTATCTAGAAATATATTGGAAAATTCTTTAAAAATCTTCTTCTCAAGAACCACTGTACCAGGAAAGATGAAACTTATGGGGTAACATCCTCAGATAGTGTATATTCAAGTTTGTTCAAATCATGACCCCCGGGGGTAGGGCAGGGCCAAAATGGCTGACCAAAGTTTTACATAGAAATATATAGGAAAATTCTTTAAAAATCTTCTTCTCAAGAATGACAAAGCCATAATTCATCAAATTTATATGGAAGCATCCTCAGGTAGTGAAGATTCAAGTTTGTTCAAATCATGACCCTGGGGGAAGGGCGGGGCCAAAAAGGCCGACCAAAGTTTTACATAGAAATTTATTGGAGAATTCTTTAAAAATCTTCTTCTCAAGAATGACAAATCCATAATTCATCATATTTATATGGAAGCATCTTCAGGTAGTGTAGATTCAAATTTGTACAAATCATGACCCCAGGGGGTAGGGCGGGGCCAAAATGGCCGACCAAAGTTTTACATAGAAATATATGGGAAAATTCTTTGAAGAAAAGCAAATCCATGATTGATCATGGGATTACTTATGGATTTTAACTTTTCAATAATAAACTAATTTTTACTTTTTCTTAGCTTCAGTACTCAGGTGAGCGATGTGGCCCATGGGCCTCTTGTTTAATGTACCATTAGTAATACACATCTGGCGGGACATTCATGTCCTATAGACATATTTCTAGTTTTTCAAATCATCATCTCAGGCTAGGGTAAGGCCACAATTAGGGATCAAAGTTTTATTTAGGAATAAAAGGAAACACATCTTTAAAGTTCTTCTTTTCAGGAACACCAAGAGCATGATTAATATGGAAATATTCTCAAGAGGTGTAGATTCAAGTTTGTACAAATCATGACCACCAGGGTTAGGGAGGTGCCATATTTTTCCAGCCCCTTTTTGCCATCCATATGAAAATTCAAATTTTGAAACCATTTTACACATACACAAAACAAACCAATCATTTTCTAAATGATCATGGTTTAATGCTATTGCAGCATAAGATATTAGGGAAGTTCTTGAAAGCAGGGTGATTAAACATGTCAAATATATGTAAAAAAAAATATATATAAAAATTCTACCTGGATTTGATCCCCATCCCCCCAACCCCCGGGCAAAATGGAAATTCCGAAACCTTACTGCACATCTACATGACACCACCAACCATCTCTTAAAAGATGATAAGGCTGCTGAGTAAAATATAGAAGGAGTTCAGGGAAAAAGGGGCTTTTTGTATAAAAAACGTCATTTTTCGACCCCCATTTGATCCCCCGTGGCAAAATCAAAATTCCGAAACCTTACTGCACATCTACATGACACCACCAACCATCTCTCAAAAGATGATTAGGCTGCTGAGTAAAATGTAGAAGGAGTTCAGGGAAGAAGGGGCTTTTTGTATAAAAAACGTCATTTTTCGACCCCCATTTGATCCCCCGGGGCAAAATCAAAATTCCGAAACCTTACTGCACATCTACATGACACCACCAACCATCTCTCAAAAGATGAATAGGCTGCTGAGTAAAATGTAGAAGGAGTTCAGGGAAGAAGGGGCTTTTTGTATAAAAAACATCATTTTTCGACCCCCATTTGATCCCCTGGGGCAAAATCAAAATTCCGAAACCTTACTGCACATCTACATGACACCACCAACCATCTCTCAAAAGATGATTAGGCTGCTGAGTAAAATGTAGAAGGAGTTCAGGGAAGATGGGGCTTTTTGCATAAAAAAACATCATTTTTCGACCCCCATTTGATCCCCCGGGGCAAAATCAAAATTCCGAAACCTTACTGCACATCTACATGACACCCCCAACCATCTTCCAAAGGATGATTAAGCTACTGTGAAAAATGAAGGAGGAGTTCAGGGAAGAAGGGGCTTTTTGTATAAAAAAAAACATCATTTTTCGACCCCCATTTGATCCCCCGGGGCAAAATCAAAATTCCGAAACCTTACTGCACATCTACATGACACCACCAACCATCTCTCAAAAGATGATTAGGCTGCTGAGTAAAATGTAGAAGGAGTTCAGGGAAGAAGGGGCTTTTTGTATAAAAAATGTCATTTTTCGACCCCCATTTGATCCCCCGGGGCAAAATCAAAATTCCTAAACCTTACTGCACATCTACATGACACCACCAACCATCTTCCAAAGGATGATTAAGCTACTGTGAAAAATGTAGGAGGAGTTCATGGAAGAAGGGGCTTTTTGTATAAAAAAACATCATTTTTCGACCCCCATTTGATCCCCCGGGGCAAAATCAAAATTCCGAAACCTTACTGCACATCTACATGACACCACCAACCATCTCTCAAAAGATGATTAGGCTGCTGAGTAAAATGTAGAAGGAGTTCAGGGAAGAAGGGGCTTTTTGTATAAAAAACGTCATTTTTCGACCCCCATTTGATCCCCCGTGGCAAAATCGAAATTCCGAAACCTTACTGCACATCTACATGACACCCCCAACCATCTTCCAAAGGATGATTAAGCTACTGTGAAAAATGTAGGAGGAGTTCAGGGAAGAAGGGGCTTTTTGTATAAAAAACGTCATTTTTCGACCCCCATTTGATCCCCCGGGGCAAAATTTAAATTCCGAAACCTTACTGCACATCTACATGACACCACCAACCATCTCTCAAAAGATGATTAGGCTGCTGAGTAAAATGTAGAAGGAGTTCAGGGAAGAAGGGGCTTTTTGTATAAAAAAACATCATTTTTCGACCCCCATTTGATCCCCCGGGGCAAAATCAAAATTCCGAAACCTTACTGCACATCTACATGACACCCCCAACCATCTTCCAAAGGATGATTAAGCTACTGTGAAAAATGTAGGAGGAGTTCATGGAAGAAGGGGCTTTTTGTATAAAAAACGTCATTTTTCGACCCCCATTTGATCCCCCGGGGCAAAATCAAAATTCCGAAACCTTACTGCACATCTACATGACACCCCCAACCATCTCCCAAAGGATGATTAAGCTACTGTGAAAAATGTAGGAGGAGTTCACGGAAGAAAAGTGTGACAGACGGACGGACGGACGGACATGAGTAACAACAATATACCCGAACTTTCTTTCGAAAGTGCGGGTATAATAAATATTAGTTCATTTTCAATTTTCATGATCTTTTTGTATTTACAATGTTGATATTGAACATGATGAAACACTGCATCTCTGTTTATTTGAATGACTCTAGTTGTACTCTCACTAATTAATCCCAAAATATTTTATGTGTCATCACTGTGCTACAAAAAGATTTATTTAAATCAAATACTTTCACAGATTGTCCAAACTAAGATAAAATTACAATTCCCAGAATTATACATTATCAATTAAATTCTTAATTAAAAACTAGCATGGATTGTAACTGATAAAGCAATCTTAATCTTTAACAGAAAGTATATCAGGACACATTTATATAAGATTTTCAACTTTTAAAATTCTAAAGCTAAGCATAATGATAACATAAAGCATTGTGAAGTTTGGTTTCAGTCACCATTTTGGCATTCACATGCATTTACATCAGGAGTTTCTCGACAAGCCCCGACCTAGATCTAGACAAAAGCACAGATCCCGTGACTCCATATATGGTATGTCACACGGCTTTTTTGACACGGGTTTCCAAAAATCCGTGTCTCCATATATGGAAAAGGACACGGGTTTCAGACACGGGTTTAAAGAATCCGTGAGTCCATATATGGAAACAAGCACGGCTTTCCGACACGGATTTTGTAAAACCGTGTGATCTCATTTAAATAATTCGGCCAATATCCCGTGCCGTGTCCGTGCCTCGACCACTTTCAGGCACGGCTTTCCATACATACTTTACATAGGAGCAGGAATTTTATAAGCACGGGTTTCTGGAACGGAATCCGTGCCTAAGCCGTGTCTAAGCCGCCCGGACTGTTTCGTACGTGGTTGTACCAAAACAATACATTTTCACAATACTGTCTTACTATAGTATCAGTTATAATTTGGACTTAGGTTGAATTCGCCAATATATCATACTTGCGAAGTTGTGTGCATCACGATAACAATCGCCGCTCCAGCTACTTTCGTTATTTCTAACCAATGAAAATTGTCCTTACTTTCTTATAAAACTGTTGCGTCATATTACCCATAATGCAATATTATTGCACGCATCACTAGATTGTAGAACACATATGGCACGCCAAATTCACAAAAATGAGCTAATCATAGTTTCACAATCGATAAACTAGGTTTATCGCTAGTAAACTATAGTTTACGGACTGTAAACTATAGTTAACAACGTTAATCTATATTTTACATCTGTAAACCATAGTTAACGCGATAATCCATGTTTCACAACCGTAAACTATACTTAAAACCGGAAACAATCATTTGCGATTGCAAAACATAGATTATCTGATAAATACAATTTCATGATTGTAAACTATGGTTTACAACTCTTCACTATAGTTAATGATCGTAAACTATAGTTTACAGACGTGAATCTATGTTTAACAACAAAATCTATTGTTAACGTTTTATTACAGACAGATAAACTTAGATTAGCATTCGTAAACTATAGTTAACAACCGTTATATAGTTTTACAAATGAAAGCTATACTTAACGAATCGTTAACTATAGTTTACGGTTTGTAAACTATTGTTTACAGTCGATAAACCTAGTTTATCAATTGTGAAACTATGTTTAGCAAGCCAAATCTACAAAAAATAGCTAATCATAGTTTAACTATAGTTTAAGGACTGTAAAGTATAGTTAACAACGTTAATCTATATTTCACATCTGTAAACCATAGTTAACGCGATAATCTATGTTTCACAACCGTTAACTATACTCACTCACTCACTCACTCGGTCGTCCTTAGACGACCAACGACATGACCACTCCAGTTCTTCCTGTCAGCCATTAGGGAAGCTAGCTCATTTGTATCCCTTGTCTTTGTGTCACGCTTTAGTGTGTCTAAAAACGTGGCCTTGGGTCTACCTCTCCTACGGCGTCCCTGAATTGGCTCCCACAGTACCAAAGATTGAGCGCTGAGCTCTGGATGACGGAAGCAATGCCCAGCTAGCTGCAATCTCCTGGAGGCTATCTTATCACTGACCTTTGGGAGGTTACCATATAGGAACTCGTTGGGAATCTGGCTTGACCAGTGAATGTCTAGAACCTTACGGAGCATGCGTGTGTAGGTTACTTCTAGCGACTTCTCCTGGGCTATTCTCAGGGTCCAGCTCTCACAGCCATACAGTAGAATTGACTCGATTGTGGCTATGAAGAAACGCAACTTTAGATCACTTCGCATTGTTGAGCGCCATATTCTGGACATCTTGTTCAGAGCCCGCCAGGCTAAAGCTTTCCGTACAGCTATGTCCTTTTCTGAACTTTCAACCCAGGATCCAAGATATTTAAAATCTTCTACCCATTCGATTTCAGTGCCATCCAAGGTTTTGAGTGGATAAACTATACTTAACACCAAAAATAATCATTTGCGATCGCAAAACATAGATTATCTGATAAATACAGTTTCACGATTTGTAAACTATGGTTTACAACTCTTAACTATATTTAACGATCGTAAACTATAGTTTACAGACGTGAATCTATATTTAACAACAAAATCTATTGTTAACGTTTTATTACAGACAGATAAACTTAGATTAGCATTCGTAAACTATAGTTAACAACCGTCATATATAGTTTTACAAATGAAAACTATACTTAACGAATCGTTAACTATAGTTTACGGTTTGTAAACTATAGTTTACAGTCGATAAACCTAGTTTATCAATTGTGAAACTAGGTTTAGCTCATTTTTGTGAATTTGGCGTGCCATAAACACACATCACAAGATTTCGAATATACATCACAAGATTATCGAACAAACATCACAGGATTATTGAACATACATCACAAGATTTCGAATATACATCACAAGATATTGAATATAAATCACAAGATTTTGAACATATATCACAAGATTATAGAATATACATCACAAGATCTCGAATATACATCACAAGATCTCGAATATACATCACAAGATAACAGAATATACATCACAAGATCTCGAATATACATCACAAGATATTGAACATACATCACAAGATTATAGAATATGCATCACAAGATTTCGAAAATACATCACAAGATATTGAACATACATCACAAGATTATCGAATATAGCAACGTTTGACATGCCATAACCGTGTGCTCCTAACATGTTCTTTCACTGTTTCCACAACAAAACATTTCCTTATAATTGTTTTAATACCCCCCGGGCGTTGAAATTTAGATCATCAAAAATTTCGCCTGTTTATACTGCCATTTCGGTTTGCAAGATAATTCAGTCCAACGCACTTCGTACAGATGTAAACTACGAAAGTTATTGATAGAGGAGTAAGGACTTTATTGAAATCTAGCTTTTTGCAATTGAGGTAAGAATTTGGAAGAATTAATCCAGAACCGAGCGCACTTTTTTGTGCGCAATAACAGTTTTTTCAATGGGTGGCACTAGCTCTCCGGTCTATCAATATATTTTTTTTTGGAGAGCTACAGTTCTGCAGCTATTATCAACCCTGTATTCCCGTGATGGATGCATTTGGGTACATGTACATGTATTTCCCATTTTGTTTTCAATGACTGCATGCTCAGCTGATTCTACATGTACATCAGTAAAATAAAATTATAGAACCAATCTTTGGGGATCCTTTTAGTTTGAAAACACACGTTTTCATCTTAAAAACTATCTTAATATTCCTTTTATGCTTTAAAATGTTCGCTAATCTTGTCCCATTCAGAATAGCTTGTATGTACGTCATTTTTAGGTCACCTGAGTAAACTCAGGTGACCTATTGCTATCCGTTTTCGTCCGTTGTCGTGTGTTGTGCGTCGTGCGTTAACATTTGAACATTTTCAGCTTCTTCTCTGCAACCACTGAACCAATTTCAATCAAATTTGGCACAAAGCATCTATGGGTAAAGGGGAACAAAATTTGTGAATTTCATGATCCCTGCCCCCCTGGGGCCTGAGGGATGGGGCCAAAACCACTAAAATTAATGCAATCTTTAAAAATCTTCTTCTTTACTCCTGGACATCAAGCAGTCAAACTGTTTGCATGATTGTAATCAGCATTGAGTCCTCTACCAAAATTGTGAAATTCATGGCCCTGGGGTCAGGGGTTCTAGTGTTAGGGCGGGGCTAAATAAGTATATAGTGAAAATGCATTATTTCTTTGAAAATCTTCTTCTCTGCTCCTGGGTATTAAATAAACCAACTAAGTACATAGTTATGATGAGCAAGAATGCCTCTACCAAAATTGTGAATTTTATGGCCCCAGGGTCAGGGGTTCTGGTGTTAGGACGGGGCTCTATTGATTATATAGTGAAAATACATGAATTCTTTGAAAATCTCCTTCTCTGCCCCTGGGTATTAAATAGACTAACTAAGTGCATAGTTATGATGAGCAAGAGTACCTCCACCAAAATTGTGAATTTTATGGCCCCAGGGTCAGGGGTTCTGGTTTTAGGACTGGGCTCTATTGATTATATAGTGAAAGTACATTAAATCTTTGA
This sequence comes from Saccostrea cuccullata, assembly GCF_032062105.1. Lineage (NCBI taxonomy): Eukaryota > Metazoa > Mollusca > Bivalvia > Ostreida > Ostreidae > Saccostrea > Saccostrea cuccullata. Next base: position 51,851 of record NW_026940102.1, read on the forward strand.
AAATTTTCTTCTCTGATCCTGGGTATTAAGCAGATGAACTACCTATATAGTTATGATGAGCAAGGGCCATAATCTTCCAGAATTGTGAATTTCAAGGCCCCAGGGTCAGGGGTACCATAGAGGTGGGGGGGGCTGTACTTATATACTGAAAATGAATGAATTGTTTGAAATTTGCTTCTTGGTATTAATCAAATATTTTTGAAAAGCAAGGATGCCTTTTTATAAATTATGCAATGTGTGGATCTAGGCCTAAGGGTCAGGGGTTCATGTGTGGTAGGGGCACTATTGATTATTGCTGAATATTACTGATTAGTTGAAATGCATTTTTTGTTCCCCTACCTTGCCTATGGGTATTAAGTAACTAAACTCAGCAACTGCTAAGTGTATACATGTAGTTATGATGATCAATGGTGCCTCTTTCAAAATTGTGAATGCCATAGATCTGGCTTAAAACATGAATCAAATTCAATCACTGGAAAGTTGTTGCATAATGCTCTGGTGACCTATAAGGCCCATGGGCCTCTTGTATAAAACAATAAAGCAATTAAATGTTTTTTACCTGTATAAATCAATCCATTTTCTCCTCTTCTTTTTAATAATCGGAAAATAAACGGCATGACAGGCTTTACTAGTCCACTGCTAGGCTTAAAACTTAATGCGAAGCGGTAATCCATTGTCTCCAAGAACGCTGAGGTACTCAGAAGTTATGAAACGAAAGTGAAAGTAAACGAGACTTACAGGCCCTTACAGTTTTGCATTAATTTTAATCAACCCTAATAGAAATTGTAGTTTGTTTTGCTCACAAATTAATTTATTTCACTTATCTATCGAGAAAACTTTAAGAAAAATTGGAAAAACGCATAAAAACTGGGTAGTCCGAATTTTCTTGGTTCCAGTGATAAATCAGTATATTATAGGGAGCATTCATTATTTAATGTTGTAAGAAATTCGAATAGGTGATTGAATTCGAATTGGAGATATCACCAATTCAAATTGAATAGCTGATATCACCTATTCGAATAGAAGATATCACCTATTCAGCACGAATAGGTGATATCACTTATTCGAATAGGTGATATCACCTATTCATTTCCAATAGGTGATATCACCTATTCGAATAGGTGATATCACCTATTTGAATAAGTGATATCACCTATTCGAATAGGTGATATCACTTTTTGGCAGTAAATACCAAAACGGTGCCCCATATATTTGAAATGATTATACATATGTTATCAAGACAACAAATGGCTTTAGTAACATCGAAAATCTCGGTAAAATACACCTCCGGCCGTTTGTTTTCCTGTACTCAGAATGTAAATTCTGTTTTTTTTTTATTTATTTTTCAGTTTAAATTATTTGTTAATATCATATGTCTGTTTTTAACATAGAAAAATCATTCATACAGATATATAGAGAAGAACGGAAGACCTTTTTTGTTGCTGTAGCAATAAGAGTTTCTAGTTCTTTTAATCCTCTTTATTTTTATTTAATTGTGAATTATGACTAGTGATATATTTTTGTATGGAGAATACCATAGACAGGACAGTTTGACAAACAATCGATCTAAACACTAGTCCTTTTAGGTCAGTGTGCACCAGCCCGTGAGGGTGACCAATCGTCTTATATATGGAATTGAAATATATTATCGTTTTACAAACAGCGTGACAGTTTGCTTGATAGGGCGTGCTAAAATTTTGTGTGCTGATTATCATTTTACTCATCCATTGGATGTTTGATTTCAGTGGAATCAATAATAATTTGCATATGAAACTCTATGGAACGCCGTCACTGCCTTATAGCAGAACACTACTATTGCATTGTGTCAACCTTCCATTACATTATGTCAACTCTTTATGACATTAACCCACCCTACTATTGCATTGTGCCAACCTTCCATTACATTATGTCAACTCTTTATGACATTAACCCACACTACTATTGCATTGTGTCAACCTTCCATTACATTATGTCAACTCTTTATGACATTAACCCACCCTACTATTGCATTGTGCCAACCTTCCATTACATTATGTCAACTCTTTATGACATTAACCCACACTACTATTGCATCGTGTTAACTTTCCTTTACATTATATCAACTCTTTATGACATTTACACATACTACAATTTTATTTCGTCAACTTGCATTTCGTTATGTTTACTTTTCATGACAATCTTAGTTTTTATTAACTGATGTGAAAAGCTCTTGCCATACTGTGCGCACTCTTCTACATTATGTCGATTCACTATTACGTTATGCGAACGCGGGTATCCTCGGCCTTTATATGAGCATAACGTATTTTCCGCGTTCCGCAAGCACTAAAATGGCGGGAGAGAAAACTGTCGTAGAAGAGATTCTCAGCGATTTCGGAATGACATCTTTAAATGAAAACTTTAAGCGACAAATGATTGACAATCTTGAAACATGCAAAGCCTTAACACTGCGACTGTGAATTAAAGTCACGTCGAAATTCAATGGTGTTTACTTTAATCTGATAATTAAATACCGGTAAATCAAATATTATAAGTCGTGCAGCAATCATTTTTTTCTTTTTATTTTGAATTTTTTTTATATATATATATAAAAGTCTTAAACTTTCATTGCATTAGTTTCACATTAAGTTTAGCTGAATTAAGTTGAAAACTTTTTTCTATAAAACTATTAAGCTTAAGAGTTTCTCCGCTTTCCGCCCGAGGTCTCCAACCATATACCGTCCCCCTTCCTTGTTCAAGATTCCCATATCTGCCACTGATATGTGCCCATGCATGCTTACTAAGGCATATTCAATTGATTTAGATGAGCGACTGGTAGATTTTTGTAACAGAATTCTGGCCCTGGAATGATTAAAAAAAATTACTAACTCCAGTGACGTAGCATCATTTTTTTGAAAGAGGAGGTCAGCCAGTAAAAAAAATCATTTATCCGAAAAAACTAAACAAGCCAAGAAAAAAAATGTCCAAGCCCGAAAATCCTATTTCGGGGAGAGTGGTCCAACTTCAATCAATCCTATTTTTTTCAAGATATATTATATTACCCTTAGTGGACTATATTTCAACAAGAAGTGGGGGTGGGGGGGGGCTGTACAGTTTCAATGAACATTACATTTTCTATAGAAAAGTTATGTCTGGGAAAAGAGGGGGGTTGATATTATGTGCCTGTAATTTGTTCTAATCAATCACGACCCCCCCCCCCCCCCTTCTTACCAGTCATTAAAACACGGTCGTCAACATTTATTATATACTAGATATACAGCTTTGAGATAATGTAAATGTATTTTTGCATCAGGTTATGAACTTGGAATCCACATGATAAAGAGTTAACACAATATAAAGATATTCTTAAATCACATAAGAAAGAGGTGGCATAACGTTATAATATATCCATATCACGGTATGGAGTTTTGACATAATGTAATAAAGTGTTGATATAATATAAAGATATGTTCACATTATGTTATACACTTTTTACACCACGTAATAAAGCACTGACATAAAGGTAAGATGTGTTCACCTCACATCATGATGCCCTCGGGGTAAAATAAAGATAAATCCATATCACGTAATAATACTTTGATATAATAGAAATATACACTCTCAAAAAGGAATGGGCTTTTGACTTCATGTGATGATAAGTTTAATTATAAACTTTTATAATTTACTTGACGTAATGCAATTTTGACCTCACATATTAAAGAAATGAAATGATGTAAAGAAATATTCATTTCACGTAATGAAGTTTTAACACAATGTAAACACATTATCACTTCACATAATGAATTTTTTACTTCAAGTTATGAAGTGCTGACATAATGAAAGGATGTATTTACTTCATGTAATGCAGCATTGACATGATGTTAAGATATATTTTCATCATCCCATATGGACATAACGTAAAGAGATGTTCACATCACGTAATGATAAATTGACGTAATAAATGCATAGTTGTGTGCTATAAGGCAGGGATGGCGTTCCATAAAACTCAGAATACAACAATATGCTGATGATACTGTCCAATCATATTGAATGATTGTTCACCAGTGCGGCGTTTGTACTCACCAGCAACACGTGGTCTGTCTAAGACTGCTTTCTGTCCTTAAAAAAAGCGTGTATTATATTTGTTGTGATTTGACCGCATGGGGTTTTATATAGGCCTACGTACATGTATAAGAAAACTCAAAGAATGGAATTAGTAAGCAAGGCTACTATGCTACTGTTATACTAATGTAGCTATCATTATAGGTTGTAAAACTTGCTTTGTCCGTCCACATGTAATTGTTGTTTACTGCATACTCGTAAACGTGTCATTCAAAACGATTGGTCAGTATTGTCAGTGGTATTGTTGGGTTCTCTAATTCATATGCAAAGTATTATTGATTCCATTGAAATCAATCGTCCAATCGATGAGTAAAATGATAATCGGCATACAAAATTTTATCATGCCCTATCAAGTAGGGCTGTATCAATATATCGATATATCGATACGTATCGATATTCAAGAAAAATATCGTATCGAAAAATTACTTCCAATAAGTATCGGACAAGCAGTTTTTCCTCTAATTCTGCTAAAAAGATGGGAATTTCAATCAGCAAAGATTATATTTAACTTTTTTGAATTAAAACTGATCAATAATTAAAGATTTATCAATTAAATAACACAGTTTTTATAGTTATTATAAATTGCATAACAATTTTATTTTAAAATGTTGATTTTACAGTCATTAAAAGTTTCAATTGGAAGTGTTTTATTTACTGACTATGGGATAAGAACTTTAAAATGGGTAATAAAACACAATTTTTTTTATGAAATCCATACATTAAGTGATTAATAAGCCTTTTTTTGATGGACTTGTTTTAGAATCCAATATATCGCATATCGCTTTAGAAAATATTGTATCGTAACGTATCGAAATTTTTTGCTCAATACACAGCCCTACTATCAAGCAAACTGTCACGCTGTTTGTAAAACGATATTAAGTAGAGAAGAGAAATAAGACCGACACCGTATTACATTTAATACACATAACGCTTTATATATTCTTGCGCGATAGCTTTAACATGAACATTTTCAGTTTCACTGCAACTGCTCAACCAGTTTCAACTACATGCATAAAGCATGTATGGGTAAAGTGGGGAGATGTGAAATAACAACATTAGTTATATTTATATTAGTCAAATGAATAAGTTTAACCGCAAAGATATTGATTTTCCCCCACAATAATAGGATTTTAAGTGACCAAAAATTGTTTAGATTGATGATTAGAGTTGAAACTGGAAGATATAAAGGGGAATCATTAGAAGATAGGTTATGTAATTTTTGTTCAAAAGATGAAGAAGACGAGTACCACTTTTTAGCTCACCTGAGCCGAAGGCTCATGTAAGCTTTTCTGATCAAAATTTGTCCGTTGTCTGTCGTCGTCGTTAACTTTTCACATTTTCATTTTTTCAAGAACCACTTGATCGAATTTTAACCAAACTTGCCACAAAGTATCCTTGGTTAAAGGGGATTCAAGTTGTTTAAATCAAGGACCACGCCCTCTTCCAAGGGGAGATAATTATGAATTTATGAAAAATTAATGACATCCTATGAAAATCTTCTTCTCAAGAATCACTGGGCCAGGAAAGATGAAACACATGTGGAATCATCCTCAGGTAGTGTAGATTCAAGTTTGTTCAAATCATGACCCCCGGGTTACGATGGGGCCACAATTGCCGATCAAAGTTTTACATAGGAATATATAGGAAAAATCTTTAAAAATCTTCTTCTCAAGAACCAATGGACCAGGAAAGATAAAACTCATGTGGAATCATCCTTAGGTAGTGTAGATTCAAGATTGTTCAAATCATTACCCCTGGGGGTAGGATGGGGCCACAATTGCCGATCAAATTTTACATAGGAATATATAGGAAAAAATCTTTAAAAATCTTCTTCTCAAGAACCAATGGACCAGGAAAGATAAAACTCATGTTGAATCATCCTTAGGTAGTGTAGATTCAAGTTTCTTCAATTCATGATCCCCGGGGGTAGTGTGTGGCCACAATGGCCGGTCAAATTTCTACATAGGAATATATAGGAAAAATCTTTTAAAATCTTCTTCTCAAGAACCAATGGGCTAGAAAATATGAAACTCATGTGGAATCATCGTCAGGTTTTGAAAATTCAAATTTGTTCAAATCATGACCCCTGGGGCTAGGATGGGGCCACAATGGTCGATCAAAGTTTTACATAGGAATATATAGGGAAAATCTTTAAAAATTTTCTTCCCAAGAACCATTGAGACAGGAAAGATGAAACTCATGTGGAATCATCCTAAGGTAGTGAAGATTCCAGAATTCAAATCATGTTCCCTGGGACAAGGGTGGGGCCACAATGGCCAATCAAAGATTTATATATGGAAATCTTTTAAAATCTTCTCAAGTACTTCAAAGCCATGATTAGTGATATTTATATGGAAACATCCTCAGGTAGTGTAGATTCTTGTTTGTTCAAATCAAACCCCCAGGGATAGGGTGGGGCCACAATGGGGAATCTAAGTTTTACATTACAATATATTGAAAAAATCTTCTCAAGAAAAAGCAAAGCCATGATTAGTGATACCAGTATTTATATGGAAGCATTTTCTGGTAATGTAGCATTTAATTTGTTCAAATTATAACTCCTAAGGGGAAGGTGGGGACACAATGGTGGATCAAAGTTTTACTTAGAAAATTAAAGGGGAAAATCCAAGAACAGAAAAGCTTTGTTTAGTGATACTGACATGTAAGCATCCTCATGTATCGAAGATTTAAATTTGTTTAAATCATGGCCCTTTGGGGTTGGAAGGGAAACAATGGGGAATCAAATTCAAATTATTACAAAGTAATATACAGGAACAAAATGTTTTAAAAAATCTTTTTAACAAGAACAGCAAAGTCATATACTGTATTGATATGAAGGCATTCTCAAGTAGTATTAAAATTCAAGCCCCCCCCCCCCCCCCCCCCCCCCCCCCCCACGGTAAACTTTTCAGTTCTCATCTGATTTGTGCTTTTTCCTCGCCGATTTGCTCAGGTGAGCGATGTGGCCCCTGTTATTACATTGTACAGAATATTCCAATTTCAGATCAGAGTTATTTAATAGTATTAAATGTAACCCACCTTTTTCTATGTCATATCAAGAGAGGGTAATTTTTCTTTTAACAAATTTTCCTAGGAGACCTCAAATCATTATACCTTTCATACATGCACAGGCAATCTCTGTTATACAAAAAAACGCTATGCATAACATTTGTGTATATGTTTTTCATATAATTTGTTAAAAGTGACATATAGGTCCGATGGGCCGGGTGTTTGGATATTAATTGTATGAAATGTTTTTCATTGTACTGTATAACACATGTCACTATAATAAACAATTTACTTACTTACTTACAATAGGGATGGTTGTAGAAAGATTGAACTTTGAACAAATTAAAAAGTTTACAAATTCTTAATATTTAAGAACTTTTTTAGCCACGTCATTTATAACCAAACTAGGCCAATACCAATCCAGACATCCATATTTTTGTTTGTATCATTTATCATTGAATACGAGTAAATCAAACTTTTTTTTAAAAAAAACAGAACTTGTGATAATATTTTATTTAGGTACACAATCTCTTAATTTTAAAATTTTGATTGTAAGGATCATCTAATTTACGAAAGATTGTTTCAAAATACGGATCGGGCACATTCGAAATAGAAGTACAGTACGTATATCCCATATGCAGTATGACAATGACAAATTTCTCATCATAATATATAGAAAATATACCAACTATAACAATGTATTGGAGAAAATAATTTATTGTCAATATCCATGGGATTTATCCCATTTGAACAAATTCATGGGAGAAAAAATCTCCTAGGAGAAAATATTCCATGTGACATTTTTTCTCCCATGGGAGAAACGTGGGATATTTGGTGGGACTGAAAATCCCACCATTCTCTCATGGGATTCTGAGTTTTAGGACTTCATATCTTTAGAAGTGCTAAGAAATCCCACCAAGTGATATAAAAATATTTTGGATATCATAATTAGAAATGGTAGTAAAAAGTCTGGACTATGTCGTATCCAGAGTTAAATGTCGTACTGTTAATAGTATTTTAGAAAAGTGCGTTTTTCAATGAAATATATAGTGGATAAATAAATTTATGACTCACTTATGGCCAGGCACTGTAGAAACATACCCATACCGTGTAGACAATTAGCTAGTCAGAAGTCCATGCATGATCATTATTTTTTTTCTAAAGTTATATTCTGTTTTTATGGCTTACGAAACCATATAGCTCCCGGTATCTTTACGGCACTATATTGACTTCATTCTTTCTTTCATTTAGACTTACCTACAAGATGTCGCTGTTGATACTATCGATCGGAAAATATACTTTCGCGTCCTCACAAGAGTTTATTCAATTTAGTTTTTTTTTTGAAATTTGGTTTATCTTGTCGTCAGTTGCGAAAATTAAATGAAAATAAGGTTTGTAATTAAGAACTTGCTGAGTAATTTTCACAACAAAACAACAAAAGTAGAATAGAATTGAAGAAGTGACGAGAACTATTTTATCGTGCTCATGTTTACTACAAGACATAAGTTTCAAGATGACTGCAAAAGTAGAGACATAAAAAAAAAAGTTAATGGTGGGTCATTAGGGGCGTATTTGTAGAAAGCAAAAATAACACAATACATAAAACTGTAAAAAGACAGTGGCTGTATAGAAAATTTTAATAGAACAATTTTTTGTGATTAGATCTCTTTTGTTGAATAATTTTAAAGATATGTATGCCGTGTTAATCAGTATTTTTGCACAGCTGACACCAAACAAAAATTTCTGAAGTATAATATGCTATCAAAAATGAAGCATTCTTGCAAATTGGACGAAATATTATTCGGTATTAACAAAGCACTGGTCAGGAAAAGAACACGATATTCTCATGCATATTTATAAAGGACTTACGTATATGCTGGATCTGCGCATGTGCGCGGGAAAAGCATCGCGAGAATCATCAGAGGGCTGTTCAGCAGAGCGAACGTTTGCGAGCGCTCGACAAAATTACTATTGGAGGTATAAGGAATTTTGGCGAGCGCTCGCGAACGCTCGCTCTGCTGATCAAGGAAACTATTTTTTGTGACGTCTGTTCAGTAAGGAACCACCTGGACATGACTGACAAATCGACCAATCAGCTCAATGAGTTGCATTTAATGTATTTATGGGTTACTACATAAAATACTACATGTGTTTTTCGAAAAGGCTAATTTTTTAAATCGCTCTCGGAAAGACATGATGCATTTTCCCAAGCATTTACACGCTTAATGCATTATGTACATTATTATCTACTAATCCTATGCTCACATTTGCATACAAATGATTAACAATGATAAACATTAGAGTTTTCCCCCACTCCATTGTACAGGTCCGTTTGTTTATAGTTTCTGCAACCAACTCTGAGGTGTGCTCACGTATTGACAATGTTTACAATGTGTACAACTTCGAAACATACAGTATGCTACTCAATACATTTTCTACGATCAATGCACATGAGATTTAATATAGAGATAATTTAAAAAAAACGTGAAACTTAAGTCTTTTTTTTTTATAAATGCATAAACTTTAAATTTCTACATGTAGTAATAACTTAGCAACAACTAATTCAACCAGTTACATAGCAAATTTACGAATATCGAGTTTAAAAACTGGAGTCTTGTTTACATGTGGAGACTTTATGAGCGGTATTTCAAAGTACTTTTTAACAAAAAAACTGAATTTGTTTGTTAATGTGAGCATGGGAATTCTCAATTAGTACCTATTCTTCCAATTTTTCTCAAACACGTTTCAAAAAATTGTAAATTGACTTTCCAGCCGTCATTTGAAATCGCATCCTAAATTTCCTTAACCCGCGTGTTTGTAGTAAAAACGAAGTAGACCATCATGCTTTTCGGCTCATTCACGAGATTGGACCATTGTTTGCTGTGAGCATGCGAGACCACGTGATCATGAATATTTCAATAAGAGGCGGTTTAATATCCGAATATTTTTTACAAAATAATATTTCATAACTTTTTAAAAAAGGATGGAGTAGAATTGTCTTATTTGCAGAAAGTATATAACTTTTATAACTTGATGAGACACCACGTATATTTATTTCTTTAAAAATAAAACACTAATACGGAATATATATCTTTAATAAGTAAAAACTGACAATTTGTTCAAAATATTTTTAGCATTTATTTTTAAAAAAAAAAGAATTTATAAGTGAATTTGTATTTTTCATTGAAATATGGATTTAGATACAATTAACTCAACCAAGACACGCCGCAGGCCGTCAATTCAGTGAAACTCCCACCTTGCATTAAGAAATTTCTGGGGGGAAACACTGGTAATATTCCAGTATACTACATACTACATTTCCTTTACACTTTACATCCCTGTCAAGCATGTAAGCCATTATGGCCCTTCAGACCTTTGATTTATTACTAAGTATGTAATAAACATAATAAAACATATCCTTTTCCACATCACATCCTGTATCAGCCCTCGACCAATATCAGCCCGAGATTGGTGTCTCGGGCTGATATGGGATGTGATATGGAAAAGGATATGTGTTATTCTCTATTTATCCAAAAATGTATCATAACATAGTAATATTTAGTTGTTTTACTTGATAAAATAAAGTAAACCACAAATAGTAGCTTTTAAAGACAGTTAATGACATTTGGCCTACTGCATGAGTACTGTAAAAAGGTGTTTGAATTAACCCAATAAGTAACCATCTTCTCTTTTAGTAGAAATGAATGAAGCAGTGTCCGAAGTCTGTTCAGTAATAAATTAAGATTAGAGTTTTTAGCTCACCTGAGCCGAAGGCATCCTCATGTAGTGTAGATTCAAGTTTGTTCAAATCATGACCCCCGGGAGTAGGGCGGGGCCACCATGGCCGACCAAAATTTTACATAGAAATATATAGGAAAATTCTTTAAAAATCTTCTTCTCAAGAATAGTAAAGACATAATTGATCATATTTATACGGAAGCATCCTCAGGTAGTGTAGATTCAAGTTTGTTCAAAACATGACCCCCCCGGGAGTAAGGCGGGGCCAAAATGGCTGACCAAAGTTTTACATAGAAATATTAGAAGTTTTTTTAAAATCTTCTTCTCAAAAATTGCAAAGCCATATTTGATCATATTTATATGGAAGCATCCTCAGGTTGTGTAGATTTATGTTTGTACAAATCATGACACCCGGGGGTAGGGCGGGGCCACAATGGCCGATCAAAGTTTTTAACATAGAAATATATAGGAAAATTCTTTAAAAATCTTCTTCTCAAGAGTAGTAAAGCCATAATTGATCATATTTACATGGAAGCATCCTCAGGTAGTGTAGATTCAAATTAGTTCAAATCATGACCCCCGGGGGTAGGGCGGGGCCACAATGGCCGACCAAAGTTTTACATAGACATATATAGAAAAATTCTTTAAAAATGATTTTCTCAAGAATAGCAAAGCCATGATTGGTCATGGGACTACTTTTGGATTTAAACTTTTCTATAATAAACTAATTTCTACCTTTTCCTCGCCACAGTGCTCAGGTGAGCGATGTGACCCATGGGCCTCTTGTTAAAGCAAATTTGTTCACAACTCTTTGCCAGGGAGATTAATGTAAGGGATTAGTTAAACCCAGTTGAAAATTAAAATATCGGCTAATCCACTTGAAGTATGAAATAACAAGATTTCACATGTTCATATGCATAGGCACATTATCATAGATTAGTGGACAGAAGTTAACTAATCTCAACAGATCCAAATAAACGCTTTTTCGTGAATGAACCATTGATCCGTGTTCCTTGAGTCCCCAAACAATGATTTGATGTGTGTGTACGTTTTATATCGAACTATTTTGGACTTATTTTCCGCAAAGAAGTAAATGCACGTGTTTACATAACTTCCGATCGGATTTAGAAAAGCCTTCTCTTTGATCTTCACATTTTTGGATCGAACCAATGTGATTCGTCGAAAGACTACAGAGAGTGGTGAGTTTGGTTGTTTCTGAAATGAGAATTGACCGTTTTTAAAATATTCATTTGTCCTCTTCGATTAAAAAAAATAATGATACATTCAGTAAAAAAAAAGCCGAAATTTGTTTTTTTTTCCATCAAAATCCAAACCGTGAAACGTGAGAAAATCGACCTGAATTTTAAAAAAAATGATGAATACAATTAGTTGTCTTTTTTATTTCATTGAAACGTAATAGCTTCTTAAAGGGGCTGAGGTTTTGGCCATTTTTAGACTATTTTGATCTCCTTTAGAAGATGAGCTCCATGTTAAGATATACAAAAATGATCAAATTTCAAAACTAAAACGTATGAAATTTTTCTTTGCCAAATGATAGTTGACAGCTTGAGATATCATTGCTATATCTGATGGTCAATTTGATGACCCCCAGCCTCCTTAAACTTCGTTAATTTTCACTTTAGGGTACGTGGCATTTACATTTGTAACCCCCAGGAAAAATAATCAACAGAACAAAGTATCAGTGAATAGAAATCACTGTTGTTTACTTACACGAAGAAAGTAAATAATGCTCAATTAATTTAGTTAATACATGTACTATTTGATCATTTTTTCCCAAGTACATTATATTCTACCACTTTAGCCATATGTAGATCTATTTTGTCTTTCCAAAAGCCTAAAATTGTTTTAGTGGGTTCGTCATTCAACGATTGATTGATTGATTGTATATTGTTTAACGTCCCATTCGATATTTTTAGCTCTTCTGAGCCAAAGGCTCAAAGAGCTAATGCTATGGCCATTTGTGCAGTGTGCGGTGTGCGGTGTGCGTTAACTTTTTAGAATATGGGCCATAACTCAAGAACCCCTTGGCCAATCAGTACCAAATTTGTCACAGGGTATCCTTGGCCCAAGGGCTACCATTTATACTAAAATAAGGGTTGGGACCCTAAAACAAGGGGAGATAATCAGGAAAACAAAACCAAAAGTACTGGTTGCTAAAAAATCTTCTCCAGAACCACCAGGCAGATTTTCACCAAACTTACATACAAGGATCAGGATAGGTTGAAGATTAAAAATTGTTCAAGGCATGACCCTGGGGCAAAGGGCGTGGTCTCAAGGTCACTTCAAAGTTGACCTAAATTTACAATTAATAAAAACGTGTATATTTTTCTTACTGTAAGGACTAGAATCATCAAATCTTGTAAGTTGATGCATCTTACGACTTCACATCATGTTAACTCAAAAGTAGGTCACGGTGACCTACTTTTTAAATTTTGCGGGGATTTGTTTTCAAATTGATTTGAAGGCATATTTTGGACACTTTAAGGCCTATGATCATCAAACTTTGTCAGTTGATGCATCTTGGGTCCTTGAACAATGTCAACTTAAAAGTAGGTCACTGTGACCTACTTTTTGAACTTTATGACTTATCCTTTTAAAAACATTAAATCCCATTATTTCAGACACTGGGAGGTTTAGAATCATCAAATCTTGTACTTTGATGCATCTAGGTACCTTAAAACATATTTATAACAAAGTAGGTCACTGTGACCTACTTTTTAAATTTTGCCGACATTTGTTTTCAAATTGTTTAAAATGCATATTTTGATTACCTTCAGACCTACGATCATCAAACTTGGTCAGTAGATGCATCTTGGGTCTTTGAAAAATGTCAACCAATAGGTCACGATGACCTACTTTCGACATTTTATGGCTATATTTCAGTATCTTAGGCATTTATTGGCTTAGAATCATAAAACTTTGTGAGTGGATGCATATTTAGTTTTCGGAGAGTGACGACCAAAAAGTAGGTCATGGTGACCTACTTTTGACATTTTATGGCTTTATTTAAGTATCTCCGGTACTTATTGGCTTAGAATCATCAAACTTTGTGAGTTGATGCATCTTGGGTTTTCGGAGAGTGACGACCAAAAAGTAGGTCATAGTGACCTACTTTTGACATTTTGTGGCTATAATTAAGTATCTCTGGTACTTATTGACCTAAAATCATCAAACTTTGTCAGATGATGCATCTTGGGTTTTCGGAGAATGTCGACCAAAAAGTAGGTCACAGTGACCTACTTTTGAATATCTCAGGTACATATTAGCTTATAATCATCAAACTTTGTCAGTTTAGGCACCTTGGGTTTTCGGAGAACGTTGACCAAAAAGTAGGTCACTGTGACCTGCTTTTGAATATCTCAGGTACCGATTGACTTAGAATCATCAAACATTGTTAGTAGATGCATCTTGGGTTTTCGGAAAATGTCGACCAAAAAGTAGGTCACTATGACCTACTTTTGACATTTTATGGCTATATTTGATTATATCTGGTACTTATTGGCTCGGAATCATCAAACTTTGTCAGTTGAGGCATCTTACGGTTACATTGAATGTCCAACAAGAAGTAGGTCACGGTGACCTACTTTTGAATATCTCAGGTTTTTATTGGCTTAGAATCAGCAAATTTTCTCAGTTTAGGCATCTTGGATGTTTGGATAACGTCGTCCAAAAAGTAGGTCACCGTGACCTACTTTTGACATTTGATGGCTATATTTAATTATCTCTGGAACTAATTGGCTTAGAATTGTCAAACTTTGTCAGATGATGCATCTTGGGTTTTCAGAGAATGTTGACCAAAAAGTAGGTCATGGTGACCTACTTTTGAATATCTCAGGTACTTATTTAATTAGAATCATGAGTCTTTGTCAATTAATGTATCTTGAGTCCTCAGAAAATTCCAATCAAAAGGTAGGTCACTTTGACCTACCTATGGTATTTTATAATTATATTATAATATCTTCAGTCTTAACTGGCTAAATATTATCAAACTTTGTAAGTTGATGCATTTTGGGTCTTATGATACTAATAGAGTTGGAGGCTTCTAATAGAAGTGATAGATTGTACAATTTATCAGAAGAGCGATTCAAGGCCCTTGGGTCTCTTGTTTCACTCACCACAAGCATCCCCTACTAACGTTATCGTGATTTAAATTCCAGCCTCGTGGTTTAGGTTGATCCATTCAAAGGTTACAGGGTAGAACCGCTTTTAGAAATAAAATTGGCAGTAAACAGGAAATCCGTTTTGTCTGTTTATTTTGAAAACATTGATGTCCTGGAAAAAATGTGTTTTCAAATCTTTCGGAAGGACTTTCATGTTTCGGTAGATAAAGGGAGGGTCAAGACAATATGCTTTATCTTTGCTTTTGTGATAAGAACAAGGTACAGTTTCAATACAAATTAAGCCCTTTATTTTTCTAAAATATGAAAGTGATATAAGAGATCAAAATTCATTCTTTCTGAATCATAGAAATTCCCTGCATTAAGAATACACAAATCATTTTTCTCATATGACTTTCTATATGCTAATTGTGACGTCATTAACTTGTACATTTTCCGGTATTTTCTTAAAAAGTTGCAGAAGACATCAATTTTCAGCGGAATTTTCTTTCAGAAATCAATCTCTGCCACCGTCGCCCAGAAAGGCTTTGAGATATGTGTTTTTCATGGCAGTTTACATAATATATCCAAAAATTAAAGAGGGCGACGGTGGCAGACACTATTTTCTAAAGGAAAATTAGCACTGAAATGAGTCATTTTGAGGCTTTTCTATATTAAACTTAGAAATGTACCAAATTAATGACGTCATATTTCCAGATAGGTCCTCCTTCATGCCGTATTCTTAAATGATTTATCATAACCATCTACTCAACTATTGTAAAAATTAATTTCATAACTTTTCAAGACCATTTGATTTTTAGGGCACAATAAAGCTCAAACTGTACCTTCTTCTTTACGGCAAAAATTCCCCAAATAGCCCGATACCATGGTAGAAGAAAATGTGTTTACATTATGTTCTTATTCGTTTCTACTCAAACGAACATAAATAATTTATAAAATAAATAACAACACGTATATAGATACAGAAGCGCTCTCGTAAGTGCAGTTAAATTACAGACAATACTGTAAATCACTTTTTATTCCCGAGAACTTTATTTTCGCGTAGTTACGCGAGACGGTATGCCGGCGAAAATTTCATTCTCGTGTATAATAGAATTCCTTATGATTATACAGAGCAATGACCATAGTTCGTAAAAAAAATTGTCTCGCTGATAAGAAGTCAATGACTATCACGCGAAAATAAGGTGTCGCGAACATTAAGTGATCTACAGTAATACAAATACATCTTTACTTCTCCGCAGCTCTTAAATCTACAAAACAAAAACGTATAATTAATATAAACCAAGATATATAAAATACATGGTTACTGTCTTGAAATATAAGCGATATTTGGGCGAGGGTAAGAAAACGTGATAGAGGGCGAGGCTTGCCGAGCCCTCTTACGTTTTCGACCCGAGCCCAAATATCGCTTATATTTCAAGACAGTTATCATGTATTTTGTTTATCCTGCAACAAAATTTTACATCTGAGCGTCCAAAACAAGCTAATTCCGACAGATTTAGGCACATCTCTGCAGTTGAAACTATGACGCCATGGCGTAAACATTGGAATATACATGACGTCACAATGCTTTTAGAACGTCGGAATACATGCACGAGGCTTTATTAGGGCAGTGACCGGATAAAGCTTTGGTTTATTAGGTTACCTTTATTTGGTCAATGCAAGGGGTAGTTGCAGGATAAAATATTTGTGAGGGGGGTGGGCGGGGGAATGTTTGACTGCACTGTTTGAGAGAGAGCCTTCGAATGGCATTAAACCTATTACACGGTAAAGCGTGCGTGCTTGAATAGAATACCTTTAGAACAGGTGTTCTATAAATACATTAACCAATCCGATCGATTATCTATTTTAAACAACACTAGGTAAACATGTGTTGTGATACCTTCAATAAATACAAGTAATAGTAAGATCATATGAAGAGAAATCTTCGTCATGAAGAATGGGCTCTGCTTCGCTCCGCCCATTCTTCATGACGAAGATTTCTCTGCATATGATCTTACTGACTTAGAACAAAACCTCAGCCAATCAAATGAATGGATTAAAAATAAACTCCTCCCACGGCTGTGTGGCTGTGTCATATATTAGAACATAACCTACTTATTCAGCCAATCAAATGCTTCCATTTCTCGCAAAGAATTGATTCTTCATGGTGAAGAATTCTTCTATTTCTGAAAAATTCAACGGTGTCTGATTGATTCACTTGACAGTTATATGGGTGTGTCTTCATTGGTCTTTGTTCAGCACACAAAAAGAAACTATTCAAAACCCAATGTTTACAATGAAACTTAAAACTTTCTAGGCCTTGCTACACTTTTTTCCCACTGTAATCTTTTGTCGCCTTTTTCAATATTTTTTTTTTTTCACATTTCGGTACATACAGAAAATAAAATCATTCTGTATTTTTTTTTTTTGATAATGGGTAATACTGTAGAACAATATCGTTCCGCTATCGGGGTTTTCTATATGAAATGTAGAGGAATACTGAAAAGGTCCTCATTCAAGGTTTTCAACATTGCTGATTTATTTTACTTTCTGCATAAAATGAATACATTATTTCGAATTCATCTAAAAAAAATGGGTTCATATTTAATTATTATAAATGATCTTTCTCAGCTTTTCCTATTTTTGAAAATCCTCTTATCTGGGGATATTGAGATTAATCCTGGTCCATCTTTTGAGAACTCCCTTGATATAATACATCTGAATATAAGAAGTATCAGAAATAAAATAGACTCGTTGATTTACTTAGTACAGGACTTTGATATATTATGCTTTACAGAAACCCATTTAAATTCAAACTTAAGCAATGATGATCTTCATATTGAGGGATTTGGAAATATTTTTAGAAAGGATAGGAATTCATATGGAGGGGGAATCATGATATATGTCTCTAACTCTCTAAAAGTTACTCGACGGGAAGATTTAGAACCACGAAGCATAGAGAGTATTTGGATCGAAATTGAACAACCGAACAATAATTTATTCATTTGTTGTGTTTATCGTCCACCAAACTCGAGCAATGATTTTTGGGGGAAACTTTCATGGTCCATTGAAAGAATAAGTGATATGTCAAACAAAATTATAATACTTGGGGATCTTAATGTAGATTTTCTTCAAATAAATCCAAATCATGAAATTTATAATATCATGAACATGGCTGGGCTTTTAAACGTAATAAACGAACCTACGAGAGTAACACAAGTTACAAAAACTCTGATAGACCCTATTATTATTAGTCGTGAAATATTTATGTTCGATTCAGGTACATTAATGGTTGACACAAATATCAGTGACCACAAAGCTACGTATATATATGTGAAACAAAATTACTGTAACAATTCTTCATACAAACGTAAAGTATGGAGCTATAAAGAAGCAAATTTAGAAGAACTTAATATTTTAATAAACAACTTTGATTGGGAAAGCATTATTTCAAAATCAATTGATATTGAAACCGCAACAGCAAACTTTACACAACAATTTATGCTAATTATACGCAAATGTATACCCGAAAAAACTGTTACAATAAGACCAAACGACAAACCATGGATGGATTCATTATTAAGAACAGCTATACGACTTAGGAATAGATTAAGAAATAAAGCACAGAAAACCAAGAAAGAATCAGATAAAGAAGAATTTCGGAAAGCTAGAAATAAAGTAAATAATATGAAAAAATATGCCAGAGAAAATTACTACGACAACATTGATTCTCATTTAAACGACGCAAATAAAAATAACAAGTTGTACTGGAAATTACTAAAAGATGTCTTTCACACTAAAACTTCATCCGAAATACCCCCTATTAAACAGTTGAATGAGAATGGTGATCCTATATACGCATTTTCCGATAAAGAGAAAATTAAATTACTAAATAACTTTTTTACATCCATCTCTGATATAAAAGATGAAGAATATGAGCTACCTGATTTTGAGTCCAAAAATGAAGAAAAATTTTGTGACGTAAATATCCAAGAAAGCGAGATTATTGATATTATTTCTATCCTGCCCGTAAATAAAGCTGTGGGCCCTGATTGTATCAGCCACAAAATGTTAAAATCTTGTAAAGAATCCATAGCTAAGCCACTTTGTCTGTTATTTAATAAATCTCGTAGACTCAAAGTTTATCCTGAAAGTTGGAAACTAGCACATGTCCTTCCATTATTTAAAAAAGATGACCCATCAGTCACTTCAAATTATAGACCTGTATCTCTTTTGAGTTGTGTGAGTAAAATATTTGAGAGAGTTGTATTCAAACATGTATATAATTTTTTTTCACACAAATAATTTGTTCTACAAATATCAGGCAGGTTTTCTGCCTGGTCACTCAACTGTGTACCAACTTTTAGAAACATATCATACTATTGTAAAAAGTATTGATGAAGGGCAACATTGTTGTATGGTTTTTTGTGATTTATCAAAAGCTTTTGATAGGGTTTGGCATAGGGGTTTGATTTATAAATTAAAAATGTATGGTATCTCCGATAATATGTTAGAATGGTTGGAAAGTTACTTGTACAATAGAAAACAAAAAGTTATGTATAAAAATTTATTTTCTTCTGTGAAAAATGTGCATGCTGGGGTACCCCAGGGCTCTGTCCTTGGCCCTCTTTTATTTTTGATATATGTGAATGATGTAGCCGAAAACATGATAACTGTTTGCAGACTATTTGCAGACGATAATTCTTTACAAAAAAGCTCGAGTGACGTGCGTCTCATTGAACATCATCTAAATCATGACTAAAAAATTCTGGATGAATGGTCCAAAAAATGGTTATTGAAATTTAATCCAAGTAAAACAAAAGTATTATTTTTCAGCTTAAAAAATACAAACCAGTTACCTGAATTATTTTTTGAAGACTGTCAGTTAGAATATGTATCACAACATAAACATCTAGGTGTTATTTTCTCAACTAAATTAGGTTGGTCAGATTACATTGATAGTATTGTCAGTAAAGGCTACAAAAAACTAGGACTTCTCAAAAAACTTAAATTTTCAGTGTCTAGAGATACGTTATCCAAACTTTACACTTCCTTTATTCGACCACAACTTGAGTATGCATCTGAAGTTTGGTCAGGCTGTTCGCTGGCAGATACTGATAAACATGAAAAGCTTCAACTGACAGCCGCAAGAATAGTGACTGGTCTTTCAGTATTAGCATCAAGAAATTCGTTGTATATTGAAACAGGTTGGGAACCTCTTATAATAAGAAGAGACAAAGCCAAACTTTTAAAAATGTTTAAAATCCACAATAACCTAGCTCCTGATTACCTAAAAAACATTGTACCGATGGTTAGAAACACTGTTTCAAATTACAATACTCGAAATTCATTTGATTATTCTTTACCTAAATGCAGGCTTGAATTATACAACAAATCATTTGTCCCCGATACTGTACGCAAATGGAATTCACTGAGCAACGAAACAAGGGAAATAACCTCAATAGGAAGTTTTAAAAGAAAATTGAGTAATAATAAAGATAAGCCTCCCAAGTATTTTTCATATGGCAGAAGGTATCTGAACATTTTACATACAAAATTAAGACACAATTCTATTTTATATAATGATCTGTATAGATGTAATATCATAAGTAATCCAAATTGTTCTTTTGGTATGAAGGAGGATAGTCATCATTTTTTCTTTGTTTGTAGAAAATATTTTGAACCTAGACGCTTAATGATGAATGCACTACTAGTAACTAATAATGTAAAAATGATTAATGTGCATAAATTACTATGGGGAGATGATTCCTTATCTTCGCAGGAAAATGAAAAAATATTCGGTATTGTTCAAAAATTTATTCAGGAATCAGGTCGTTTTAATTAACACTGAATTGTATTATCTCTATTGAAATTATTACATTTTTATAATATCAACACTGTATTTATTATCACCATTATTAATAATTGATATTATTTCCTTATTTATAAAACAATTGTCTTTGTTCTTCTATGTACATGTATATATTATTGTAAAATTTTGTAAATGTTGTATGGCTATTGAGATATTATGTATGGGAGAGGACTGTCTAAGTTGCTAGAACTTGTGTCCGATCCCTTTGACTTATTGTCAATAAAATATGTTCAAAACAAAACATAAAACCATCGTCATGTATATCAGAGACGAACCTTGTCTTTGAAAACAGATTTAATCACAATTTTCATCAAATTTTTATTTTATATTAGACAGCGATACCCACTCCTGCTGACTAGGGCCTTGTCATCTTAACACAATCATTTTTAAAAGATATAGATATGACGATTCTTGTTACATGGGTATTCATTAGTTCAGTAACTTTTATATCTTTACCATACCATTTCCCCAGTAAATCGAGCTATTTCATATCATCCCGTGCTAACCTGGATGGGTTGGGAATCCATTCTGAAACCGCATGTGTTCGATATTGATTGTGTGCTCGAAATGTACAACGAGCAGTCAAGTTGAGCCTTATATATGACACAACCGTGGGAGGAGTTTATTTTTAATCCATTCATTTGATTGGCTGAGGTTCTGTTCTAAGTCAGTAAGATCATATGAAGAGAAATCTTCGCTCCGCCCATTCTTCATGACGAAGATTTCTCTTCATATGATCTTACTATTACTAAGGCTCAACTTGACCGCTCGTTGTACGTATCGAGCACGCAATCAATTATCGAACACATGCGGTTTCCGAATGGACTCCCAACCTAGTCAGGTTAGCACGAGATTATATGAAATAGCTTGATTTACGGGGGAAATGGATGGTGAAGATATTAAAGTTACTGGAATTAAATGAATACCCATGTAACAAGAATCGTAATATCTATATTTTTGAAAAATGATTGTGTTAAGATGACAAGGCCCTAGTCAGCAGGAGTGGGTATCGCTGTCTAATATCAAATAAAAATTTGTTGAAAATTGTGATTAAAATCTGTCTTTAAAGACAATGTTCGTCTCTGATATACATGACGATGGTTGTATTTTCTGTATGTACCGAAATGTGAAAAAATAATATTCAGAAAGGCACCAAAAGATATCAGTGGGGAAAAAAGTGTAGCAAGGCTTAGAACAGGTTGGGAACATATCCCCTCTAGCGAGATCATCTCGCTAAAGCGCGATTATCCCTCTTTAGCGGGAGAAAAAACATTACCATGAACGGGAATTTTGTTGTTTTCTTTATAAAATAATCAAAAATCTCGTGCGTATTGAAAATCCGTGAGAAAGCTGTATTGAAGCGTGAATTTACTACAAAAAACTGACAATTTTGACCAGAAATTTAAGACAATCAGTGCTGCGTGTGAGAATAAGAGGCCGAAATCCACGTGTAAATCGTGCTTTTTTAGCGAAGGTTTCTTGAGATTTAGTTACAGTCAGATATGTTTTTGAAGCATATAAAATATGTATAGATATCCAAATTATATTCGTTAGGGTCTTAGCTTTCCATTCTTGCACAAAATTTTAAAATAATGTTCTTTAGAAACCCATGATATTTGCTTAAATATTTGATCTTTGGTTGACGCGAAGAAGTACGGAAGCGCAACAGGGTTGTAACGTTTGTGGAAAAAAGTATAAACTGAGATGTGTATAGAATATGATAGAATATGGGTAAACCATTCATTTAATGGAATATTGAAAACAAATTCATAAAAAAAGGTTTATATTGTGTCTAACCGATATTGACTTAGTACAAATGTTGATGCATGGTAAACTTGTAAATTCAGGAAAGCATGAATCAACGGCGTCGGAAGCAAATTGGAAAAAAGGGGGGTGGCTAATTCAAAGAGAAAAAAACTCAACCTGGAAAAAAAAACTTGACAAAAAGAGGAGAATTTGACAATTGTCCAAACCTCAAAATCCTATTTCATGCGGGTAGAGGGGGGCGTGGGGGTTAGCTTCGAACTTGTTTTCAGTTACCACTTACCATCTTTTCATTAACACAGAAACGTGCCTGTTGATATAACCTGCAGAGCTCACAAACTTTATAAGGTCAAAAAAGCTACAATTTTCAGAGAGAAAGCAATATTTTGGGGTTAAATAAAAGGGGCATAACTCTCATCATGATAGTAAATGATGGATGATAATGTGAAAAATGTGTGCTGTTGGAAAACAAGTGAATACAGGGCAGTCTAAATAAGTACAGTGAAACAACAGTATCTTAAAATCTAACAACTTTGACTACCTAGGGTATGTTGAAGTTCATGACAGTATTACAGATTGGATGAATGATTTGCAAACACTTTGAATTGCATATGATTTACTTTTGTTAATTTAATTTGCTCATTTTGCAGATCTCTTTCTCATGCAGATTATTAATGAACAATGATAGATTGAATGAGCAACTGTAAATGGCATAAATGAATTTTATATACTCAGCTGTTTAGAGTTGAACTTTGGTATACATCTTGAACACTGAGTGATATTTTGAACACATTGAGATATCAAAGTCATTTTTAAGTCCCTTGAACGACATTTTTTGTTCTATACATGTACGAGGGGTGATAAAAAAGTTCGCGAACTAGTTGAATAATTTCCTTAAAACAAATAAAATTAGCTTTCGGTGTTCATTATTTTTTAAAGTAGACCTCTCTGATTTTAATGTATATCTGCCACCGTTCTACCCATGCGCGAACCACGTGATCCAGACAGTCACGTGACGTGCTCTGAAGCATTCTGTTCATAGACGCTAAAATATTTCCCCGAGTCTTAAATTTCAAGTTAATTTTTATAACCATACAAGTTAATTTTTATAACAAAAGAACAATATGGATATATAGTCTATTTGTCAGAAATGACCAAATAAACCTGATACACGAACGATCCTTCACGTTCACGATTCCACACGTTACACGATCTTACACGATTGCTAACGCAAACGCACGATTCTTCACGCAAAATAGTTCAAATTATTTAGGAATCGATATTTCCAAAACGAAATACGGCTTTATATTGATTTTAGATTCAAAGAATTATCAATAAATATATTATATCATCGACTTTGAAAAAAAAAACGGAAATGGGTATTTCTGGACTAAATACATGTAAGATTTCTTTTATCATTTTAGATAATAAATAATTATTTGGATAATTCTCCGACATAAGAAAACGGATTTTTTTTTCTTCTATCAGAAGTAGTAGGTGGACCGTAAAATTTGATTGAATTGGATTTCATAATATGTAGAATGGGGGAACGATTGGGAAAAAAAATGGCAGCATAAAATGACTTAACTTAAAAGTTATATCTATATGTTTTCATAACTTTAAAATGTTTATGAATCTCTAAAACATGAAAAACGACATTGCAAATTATTGTTTTATATATATCCGATAAACACTGTTCTCATGCGTATATACATTCGCCGACTAAACATTTATGTAAGCTTTAGAAAATATTTATTTATTTGTAAAAAATTTTCTGTTTGATTATATGAAAAAAAAATATCTTACCAAAATTGTACTTCAGAAAAATACAGTAAAACATCTTAGTACGGTTTATCACAATAAGTCACGCTATTTGACGAGAACATCATATTGTACGACTTACTATATTGCTTGTTTACAAGCGATAGTTAGTTCGTTCCGCATTCTGTTATGTAAACTGCGCTCTTTCCTTTTATTTGGATTAAAAAATAAAATATAAACGAAATACTTGTTTCACAGATAATATTCCGATAAATACTTACAAAACGAAATTTATCACGCACGATTTCAACCGCAAACGATTGAGTCTGTTACACGCACGATCTCGCACGTTACACGAACGATCACGCACGATGCACGAACGATTCTACACGATTTTTGTCCAGCCACTGTATATCGCAAAACTTCGGATACATAGCCTATATTCTTTTTGTTGATGGACAATTTGTATGTTGTCTGAATGTTTACTTTTTTGATGACTAAGAAGTATGGAACATCTGTTTGAAAAAAAAAAATATTCAAATAAAACGTAATTTTACAGATTTCCACTCCCGTTTTTATTATATTTAGACCATTAAATTCATAACCAAGTAAAAATTATAATAAAGTTCATCCTTTAAAAGTCTTTAGTTTGTACAATTGTTTATTTTTTCACTTAGAATTACATTCTAAATTCAAAAATAAAAATTAAGGTCCATGTCATCTACAAGTTTCCATGTTTACCCATGCCGCGATACAATGGGACTCTCCAATTTAGAAGATAAATAAGATTGCCTATTTTAAAAATAGACCTCAAATTAAACGATGCAAGATTGGAAAATAATTTTGCACCTAAAAAGTTGGGCCATAGTTAAAATTATAAATATCATTTAATACAAGTTAAATTAAAAAATTGAAATTATACTTTTTTATGCAAAAGAATTAAGTACCGCGATATAATGAGACACCGGTATATAATATGAGGGCCTTCTTTTTATCATATTTAATATGTTAAAAGTCTAAATTAAACGATATTCTAGGGATTAGATAATCATATTATTGTTAAGATATTCCATCATTTTTCTAGCTATAACTTTGCAATCTTTCATAACAATTGCCTAACAAAGGACACATCACTTCCCCCAGCTTGCTTTCGCTTGGCCATAAAACAAAGTCATATTTAACCATTTCACTCTCTTCACTAAAACAATCAATCCAATTTATGATTGAAAGTCTGGAAAGCCTATTGTCTTAATAAACTTTGTAGAAAATATTCTTAGACACTTCAAAGGAATTTCCAAGTTATATGTTGAATTTTACAGCCGTTCGTTTCTCGAGTAAGACTGTGACAACCATTTTTCGTCACGAGTCACTTTCACATTGTGACGTCACAATGATGGAGAATGTGTCACAAGGGCAGCTGAACGCAGAAGGATAAAACGTACGCTGAACTAGGACCTGGGGTCCCCCGCAAATAGTTCGTCATTTTGCGTAGTAATAAAACATTCTAGGAACTGCTGAACGCAGAAGGATAAAACGTACGCTGAACTAGGACCTGGGGTCCCCCGCAAATAGTTCGTCATTTTGCGTAGTAATAAAACATTCTAGGAACTCTCCTAAGCATTAAAGGCACAAAAGTAAATTCATCGATATCATCAATACGGAGACCTCAGGTCACCTTATATATTAATTGAATTTTATATGATAGACAATTTTCTTTGTCTTACTCCAAAATAATCATATTTATAATCAACTTTCTAATATATATATTAGCAGAAACGAGAAAATAATAAAGGGTGACCAGAGGTAACCTAATATTTTACATCAATAGGGGGACCAAAGATCACCTTACATTGTACATCAGTAGGGGGACCAGAGGCCACCTTATATTTAACATCATTAGGGAGACCAGTTGTCACCTTATATTGTACATCATCAGAGGGATCATAGGTCACCTTACATTTTAAATCAATAGGGGTCCAAAGATAATCTTTTATTGCACATAATAGGGGGACCTGGGGATACCTTATATCGTACATCATTTGGGGGACCAGAGGTCACCCTATAATGTACATCAGTAGGGGGACTACAGGTAACCTAATATTGTACTGTACATAAGTAGAGGGACCAGAGGAAACCTTATATTGTACATCAGTAGGGAGACCAGAGGGCACCCTATATTGTGCATCAGTGGTGGGGGGGGGGGGGGGGGGGGGAGAGGACACCTTATACTACATGTATACATAAGTAGGGGGACCAGTGGACACCTTAAATTGTACAGAGGTCACCCGATAGTTTACATTAGTACGGGGACTATTGGTCACCTAATATTGTACTGTACATCAGTAGAGAGACCAGAGGTCACCTTATATTGTACATCAGTAGTAAAACCAGAAGTCATCGTATATTGTACATCAGTAGAAGGACCAGAGGTCACTTTATATAGTACAGGGACTTATAGTGGTCACCTAATATTGTACATATTGTACTGTACATCATTAGCTGGGACCAGAGGACACAATTTATATTTTACATTAGTAGTAGGACCAGAGGTCATCTTATATTGTACATCAGCAGAAGGACCTGAGGTCCTCTCTTGTATATCAGTAGGGGGAGTATATTTTGTGATAAATAAGGACACCAATAGATATATTGATTTTTTACATCAGTGATGTGTTATAAAAGGGGTCACCTTTCATTGTACATCAGTAAGGGGGAATATAGGACACCTTATTTTGTACATCATTAAGTGGGGACCAGAGGTCACCGGATATTTTACATTAATACGGGGGCATATGATTTGTTGGACCTAGTGGTAACCTTATATTGTACTGTACATCAGTAGAGGGGCCACAGGTCACCTTATATTGTACACCAATAAGGGAACCAGAGGACATCTTATATTGTACATCAGTAGGGGGACCAGAGGACACCTTCTATTGTATATCAGTAGGGGGACCAGAGGTCACCTTTAATTGAACATCAGAGGGGGACCAGAGGTCACCTTATATTGCACATCAGTAAGGAGATCAAAGGACACTTTATATTGTACATCAGCAAGGGGATCAGGGGTCACCTGATATTGTGAATCAGTAGGGCCAGAGGCCACATTATATTGTACACCAGTAGTGGGACCAGAGGTCACCTCATATTGTACATCAGTAGGGGACCAGTAAGGGGACCAGAGGTCACCTTATATTATACATCAGTAGGAGGACTAATGGAGTTTTATGAAGAGACTTATTTTTACATTAGACAGCTGACTTTTACATTTTAAGTAATGGAGTAAGTCATTGTTTAAATTTTAAAAGTCAGTAGTCGATTGTAAAAGTAAGTCTCTTCATAAAACTCCTGTGGTCACCTCATATTGTACATCAGAAGGGGGACCAGATGTCACCTTGTATTGTACATCAGTAAGGGGATTAGAGGCCACTTTATATTGTACATCAGTAGGGGGACCAAAGGTCACCGTATATTGTACATCAGTAGGGGGACTAGAGGTCACCTCATATTGTACATCAGTATGGGGACCAGAGGACACCTGATATTGTACATCGGTAGGTCACCTTATACAAGGGTCGTTTAATAATGTCTTCGGTGCTCGGAGAGAAACAAAAGTCGCTTTTCAATAGTTTA
Organism: Saccostrea cuccullata; assembly: GCF_032062105.1. Classification (NCBI taxonomy): domain Eukaryota; kingdom Metazoa; phylum Mollusca; class Bivalvia; order Ostreida; family Ostreidae; genus Saccostrea; species Saccostrea cuccullata. Next base: position 79,847 of record NW_026940102.1, read on the forward strand.
GTTATAATGATTTAACATAAAATTATCTTTTCATTAAAACACATGTAAGTAACATTTTTATCCAATTTCTGATTCATTTTCAATTGTTTTTCGAACTCATTTTCTGGTATGAACCTTTGTATACTGGATTATTGCAGATTCTTTGATTTCCTGGACTTGTTTCTTCCTTCTGAAAGGCGTTTTCTCAAGTTTGGCAAATGGAACAAGTCAAAAGGCGAAAGATCTGGCGAATATTGTTAACGTGAATGAACATTAACTTTTGTTTATCCCCAAGACTCCTTTACTCTTCAGGGCTTTCGGGTTTGGACGCTGTCATGGAAAAAATCTTGTGTTGTGGATTCCTTATTCTCCTTAACCTTTTGATTTTTTGCCAAAAAATTGCTTTCTAGATTCCTCCAGAAATTAAACTGCATCCCCGAATACGAATTTGAACAATAAGACCACTAATATTTATGAAAATTGCCTATAAATCTATCCTTGTGCTCTTGCAATTCTCTGCTCTTCTTAGACCTTTGTTTTTTTTGTCAAGTACATCTTATTGTAAATTTGTTTTGAGGGTTTTAAGCAATAGATTCAAGTTTCATTATCTGTTTGAAATTCAAATAAACGTGGATAACTACAATTACTGATATTTTTAATAATTGTTCATATATTCTTATATGCAGTCGTTTTCACTCATTTTTTCAAGGGTTACTTTTGAGTAATAAACTTTTTTTTTCTGTCAAACGTTTTTAAAACAGTATGAACTACTCCCGAAATGATGTGTATTTTGAAAGAGGGTGTATAAGGCGTGTACAATCCCCCGCTCTGAGACAAAATGTTTTTCAATTTTCAAAATCCACAAAAAAGCTATATTTTTCTAAAATCATGTTCTCAGTAATGTCATCTTCAAAGTATATTATCATTTTATTTTTCTGAACGACTTATCATTTGATAACATTTATTTCAAAGTCGACAGTTAAGCATATTTAGTGGAAAATGGGTTTCATAGAGCTATAAAAAACGAATTTTGAACATGAATGGGTCAAGTCTCCATTCTTCGTGAACGCTTAAATGATGGAAATGTTACAAACCCGTCCATTTAAATCACACTGAAAGACGTCAATAGTGCATATACGAGGGGTTATCAAAAAGTTCGTGGACTGAGGCTATAAAATTAGTACTATGTAGTCTATACTTTCAAAATTTATAAGGGACATAAAGCAACAAAAAATAAAGAAATGTTGAAAATTTAAGCTCGATTCGTTCATTTTTTGTTAAAATATTATAAAATAAAAAAGACATTATATGGTTACCCGGCGCCACCGCCGTTTAGTTTGATTACGTCCCCCAACGTCATTGTTTTTCAATGTCCGCTTCTTCTACCTCATACTCTTAATTTGATGAGATTCCCTGGAGTTGAGTAAGGACTTAAACCCGTCTTGTTTTTATGACTTTACAATGTCAGGAACAGCGGCTTTAAATGCATATAATATTGCAAATGGATTGATACATTGGGAGATATCCTCACTCGATTGTGCCAGCATATTTTGCTTTTGGGAGTTTAATATCTACAACATATGATCAACTTCATTTTTTGACGTGAATGATTTTTCACACCTTGACTAAGAATCGACATTAACTGTGCATCCCTTTTCTCTCTGAACCTCTTTTGCATTAAAAAAAACAAGTACTCTGGATGCATTTAATTTTTCAATAGCCAGTTTAAACATTTCCTAGGTCTATACCACTTTTTTCAGGGCCAAAACTTTATAGAATGTTGGAAAATGAAACCCCCCCCCCCTTTTGACGTCATTTTCAATGACTTATTTGTTTAGACACTCCATGTCAAATTTACGATAAATTTTCATAGAACTTTCAGAATGAATTGAATACTTTTTATTTTATGAAGCAATAGTGTCCCAACATATACCTGAATTAATAAGATTTTTGGATGTCAAATGTTCATATGAAAAGAGTTTTTCTTAGTTATGCTTCGATCGAAAAAACGCCGTATTCGAGGTTGCGCCGCCTGGACATACCATAGCTTACAAAAACATTATTAATTTATTTAAAAATAAAATTTATGATCTGTGGTTTATTCTATAGATAGAGAAGATGATGCTAACCACATATTTCAAAATTCATTGATGTACCTAAAGCGGTTTTTAGCTCTACTGGTCAGAGACCAGAAGAGCTTATGCGATAGTAATGCGTCCGGCGTCCGTCCGTCTGTCTGTCTGTCTGTCTGTAAACAATTTTTCAAAATGCTACTCCTCCTACAGTTTTGATCTGATTTCAATATAACTTGGCATATAAGTAGATTACACTAAGATACATAATTCTGTGTATCGGTTTTTGATTTCGACAAACGGTGTTGGTGTTGTTACTAAAAATAGAAATTTCTGTGAAATTCTTTCAAAATGCTACTCCTCCTACAGTTTTGGTCTGACTTCAATATAACTTGGCACACAAGTAGACTACACTAAGATACATAATTCTGTGTATCGGTTTTTGATTTCAACGAACGATGTTGGCGTTGTTACTAAAAATAGAAATTTCTGTGAAATTCTTTCAAAATGCTACTCCTCCTACAGTTTTGGTATGATTTCAATATAACTAGGCAAACAAATAGACTACACTAAGTTACATAATTCTGTGTATTGGTTTTTGATTTCGACGAACGATGTTGGCGTTGTTACTAAAAATAGAAATTTCTGTGAAATTCTTTCAAAATGCTACTCCTCCTACAGTTTTGGTATGATTTCAATATAACTAGGCAAACAAATAGACTACACTAAGTTACATAATTCTATGTATCGGTTTTTGATTTTGACGAACGATGTTGGCGTTGTTACTAAAAATAGAAATTTCTGTGAAATTCTTTCAAAATGCTACTCCTCCTACAGTTTTGGTCTGACTTCAATATAACTTGGCACACAAGTAGACTACACTAAGATACATAATTCTGTGTATCGGTTTTTGATTTCAACGAACGGTGTTGGCATTGTTACTAAAAGTAGAAATTTCTGTGAAATTCTTTCAAAATGCTACTCCTCCTACAAATTTAGTCTGATTTCAATATAACTTGGCACACAAGTAGACTACACTAAGATACATAATTCTGTATATCGGTTTTTGATTTCGACGAACGGTGTTGGCGTTGTTACCAAAAATAGAAATTTCTGTGAAATTCTTTCAAAATGCTATTCCTCCTACAGTTTTGATATGATTTCAATATAACTTGGCACTCAAGTAGACTACACTAAGGTACATAATTCTTTATATCCGTTTTTGACTTCAATGAACATTATTACCTTGGTTAATAAAGATAGCAATTTCTGTTACTCTCAAATTTGCTACTTCAAATACAGTTTTAGTCTGATTTTAATATAATGTGGCTTGCAAGTAGACTACACTAAGAACATAAAGAGACTTATTCAAGGATCATTATTCTCTTTTTTGCCTGTGCAAATTTTCAATTCCCAACTGCTTAAGTACTTTCCTCTTCCTTTGCTATAAGTACAAACCAGTAGAGCTTCAGTCTCGACAGAGACTTCTGATTATTTTATGGCGCCAGTCCACGAACTTTTTGATAACCCCTCGTACTTCGTAGCGTACCGGTAGTGGTTAAAGCGGTTGGTCTTGGACTAAACCTGAGCTATGAAGAGAGTTCGAATCATACATGAAGCTTTTTCTTTTTCTTTTTCTTTCTTTTTTTTTTTTTGTTTTCAAATGTCATAAAAACATGAATAAAAAATAAATTATTCATAAATTATTAAAACAATGAAATAAAGAATTTGATATGTAAAAAATGATATAAACCATAAAATTTTGAAAAAAATAATACTTTTCGAATTGAGAAACATCTTTTTTTAGAGCGCGGAATTGTCCTTGCCTTGTACGCCTCCATTCTTTGCTATGTGTTGTATTTTATCATACACCATCAGTGATTATTTGTTGAAATTTGGCAAACAGTACATTATTTGTTTAATTTTTGTTTGCAAGTACGGTATTCATTTTTGATGCCAATTATATACATTTTATCAGTGAAATCTACCTGCTGAATTGTCTATAAAACAAACATTGATTGCAGTAAATTTTTACATATTTCATTGAGTATTTCTTTGGGATTCTTAACAAATTTTACAGCAGCTTTAATGGACGGTTTAATTTTACTTTAGTTTACCGATTCTTTACAATTCATTTTTAATGCAGTGTCTCGAATACCCTTGTTTTCCAGCTTCTCACAATTAAACTATGTGATGAAAAGTAGTCACATCAATTGTTAAAAATTCAAGCTTAGTATTGTATGTCATACAGTTCAGGACATTATTTATTGAACAGCCCTCCTAATTTGTACATCAGTAGGGGGACAAGAGGTCACATTATATTGTACATCATTAAAAACTAATGATAACACTATTTTGAACGACAATGAAGAAACCTGAAGACACTTTATATTTTACATCAATAAGAAGACCAGAGGTCATCTTATAATATTATATTGTAAGTCAACAGGGAGACCAGAAGACACCTAATATTTTACATAAATATTGAGACCAAAGGACTCCTTATTTGGTCACCTGAATCAACGCATGTGACTTATTGCTATCAGTTTTTTTTCTGGCGTCGTGCGCTGTGCATTGTGCGTTAACATTTGAACATTTTCAGCTTTTCTCTGTAATCCCTCAACCATTTACAACCAATTTTGGCATAAAGCATCTATAGGTGAAAGGAAATTTTTTTTTAAATTCATGGTCCCTGCCCTCCACCCCCTAAGGCAAGAATGTTTGGGCGTAATTACTACAATTGATGAAATCTTTAAAAATCTTCTTTACTCATTAACATCAAGCCGTCGAACTTTTGGCATAATTATTATAAGCATTGACTCCATACCAAAATTGTGAAATTCATTGTCCCAGGGTCAGGGGCCCTGGGGTTAGGACAGGGCTATAAAATTTATATTAATTTATAATCTCTCTCACTTTGTCTGTCCGAATATAAATTAATTATACTTTTTATTCTGTATTGAAAGAATAATCACCTCATATGTATGGAATGCTGCTCGTCAGAACGTTTATTACAAATTTAACACATTTGTATTCATTTCAACACACGTTATTTTTAATCATTAAATAATACTTATATACATACATATATATGTCTGGGTGCCTAATTTACTAGTTTCCATTCCTTACACGTTCTGTACGAGCGGTAGAGTAACTTTTTAAGCACGCACCTGCTATTTATATGACCATGTCACGTGACATAACAACCACACAGATCCACCATTCTGTTCACACAGGAAATACCCATAACAACATTAATAATAATTATGAAATGCATTTATTCTTTGAAAATATTTCCCTCTGCCCCTGGATATTAAACAAACTAACTACATGCAAAGTTTTGATGAGGGAGGGTATTCTCTCCAAAGTTTTGAAATTCGTGACCCAAAGGTCAGGTGTTCCGGTGTTACGCTGGGGCTATATAAACTGAAAAGTTTATATTCATTAAAGAGGCTGAGGGGTGGCAGCCATTTTCAGACTATTTTGATCTCCTTTAAAAGAAGAGCTCCATATAAAGATATACAAAAAATGATCAAATTTTAAAAACTAAAATGTATGAATTTTTTCTTTGCCAAATGATAGTTGACAGCTTATGATACCGTATCTAAAAAAAAATAAGTTAAAACTGATGGTTAATTTGTGGTTAATTTGTTGTCCCCCAGCCTCCTTAATTCTTTAAAAAAATCTTCCTCTCTGCTCCTGGATATTGATTAAAGTAACTACATATAGTTATGATAAGCAAGGGAGTGTCTTCCAGAATTATAAATTTCAAGGCCCCTGGCTCATGGGTACCATGTCATTTGTAGACAATACTGTAATTGAATTAATACTTTGAAATTTGTTCTTTGGTATAAATACGATTAATTTTACAAGTATATCCAATTAATGCTTTGAAATTTGTTTTTTTTTTTTTGAACAATGGTCCTTTTTTTCAAAATTGTGAAATGTATGACCTCAGGATGAGGGTTTTTGTGGTCAATGAGCACTACTAATTATTGCTATTTATTACCGCTTATTTGAAATGAAAGTTTTAAAGTTTTACAAGATGTTCAAATGACCTATAAGATCCATAGGCCTCTTGTGTTCTTAAGTGAACGTCTAGCATCTCGTTAATATGCATTTTATCTGTACCCACTGGTCCGCCCTTGTTTTTTTAGGTGTCTGTTGGTTAAGACGAGTCTAGAATCGTTGATGCTTTATCTCTCTGCATTCATATAATATTTTTTATGTCTGATTTCTTTAAAAATGTACAACAAAGGGGACCACTGGTCTCCTTATTTATGTACAATACAAGGTGACCTCTGGTCCCCCTTGTGATGTAAAATATAGAGTGACCTAAGGTCCTCATAATGATCTACAACATAGGGTGACCTCTGACCCCCTATTGATGTATAAGGTGACCTCCGTTTCCCCTTATGATGTACAATATAATCTGACGTCTGCTTTTGTACAGTATAAGGTGACCTATTGTCCCCTTTCTGTTGTAAAATATAAAAATGACCATAAGTCTCCAAAATGAAATAACATATAAGGTGACCTTTGATCAACTTATTGTTGTACAATATTAGTTTACTTCTGGTCCACCCAGTAACGAACGTTAAAACTGAACTGAAGGCTCTGTCTCCCTACTAATGTACAATAAAAGGTGAACTCTGGTCCCCCTACTGTTATCTCCTACTGATGTACAATATAAAGTGTCCTGGCCCCCTACTGTTGTACTATATAAGGTGACCCCTGGTCCCCCTACTTTTGTAAAATATAAGGTGACCCCTGGTCCCCCATCTGATGTTCCCTACTTATGTACAATACAAGGTGACCTCTGTTCCCCCTACTGATGTACATAAAAGGTGTCCTATGGTCCCACTACTGATGTACAATATAAGGTGACCTCTGGTCACCCTACTGGTGTACAAAATAAGAAACCCCTGGTCCCCCTACTGATGAATAATATAAGGTGTCTTCTGGTCCCCCTACTGATTTCCCCAACTTATGAACAATATTAGATGTACCCTGGTCACCCTGCTGTTGTACAATATAAGAAGTCCTATGGTCCCCCTACTGCTGTACAATATAAGATGACCCTGGTCCCCCTGCTGATGTATAATATAAGGTGTCCTCTGGTCTCCTACTGATGTACAATATAAGATGTCCTCAGGTCTCCCTACTGGTGTACAATAAAAGATGTCCCCTGGTTCAACAACTGATGTACAATATAAGGTGTCCTCTGTTCCCCCTACTGATGTTCAATATAAGGTGCCCTCTGGTCCCCCTACTGATGTACATACTGATGTACATAATAAGGTGTCCTCTAGTACCCCTACTGATGTACAATATAAGGTGACCCCTAGTCCCCCTACCAATGTACGATATATGGTGTCCTCTGGTCCCCCTACTGATATACAATATAAGGTTACCTCTGGTCCCCCTATTGATATACAATATAATGTGACTTCTAATCCCTCTACTGATGTCCCCTACTTTAAGGTGCCCTCTGGTCCCCTTATTGATCTAAAGTGTAATATTAGGTGTCCTCTGGTCCCCCTACTGATGTACAATATAAAGTGTCCTCTGGCCCCCCTACTGATGTACAATATAAGGTGCCCTCTGGTCCCCCTACTGATGTACATTATAAGGTGTCATCTAGTCCCCCTACTGATGTACAATAGAAGGTGACCCCTAGCCCCCCTACCAATGTACGATATATGGTGTCCTCTGGTCCCCCTACTGATGTACAATATAAGGTAACCTCTGGTCCCCCTATTGATATAATAATAATAATAATAATAATAATAATACTTTATTTAAAGAAGGTAACCTGATTAGTGCAAGCACTATTCTTCCCCAGGGCCTTCTGACAATTAACAATTTAAAGATACATAGTTATACACATACAGACATATTATAAATATATACATAAATATACAAATACAATTAAACAGGAATCACAAATTATTCTGACATTGTTTAACATATTGTTTACTTGTCTCTTGAAAGCATTAAGAGTTGGTGACATTTTTATGTGCACCGGTAAAGCATTCCATAATATGGCGCCAGAGTACTGGAATGAATTTTCAAAAAGTTTACATTTATGAATTGGCACACACAAATCAACATTGGATTCAGATCGAAGAGTATATTGGTTATTAATTTGAAATTTAATCATTTCATGTAAATAAGTAGGACAATAATTAAAGACGGATTTATATAACAATACATATTTATTTACAGTAAGCTGTTCATAAACAGTAAGCCAATCAAGTTTATCAAAATATAATATAAGGTGAACTCTAGTCCCCCTACTGATGTACAATATAAGGTGTTGATCTATTGATCTAAAGTGTAATATTAGGTGTCCTCTGGTCCCCCTACTGAAGAACTATATAAGGTGACCTCTGGTCCCCCTACTGATGAACAATACAGGGTTACCTTTGGTCCCCCTATTGATGTAAAGTGTAATATTAAGTGTCCTCTGGTCCCCTACTGATGTACAATAAAAAGTGACCTCTGGTCCCCCTACTGAAGTCCCCTATTGATGTTAAATATAAGGTGTCCTCTGGGTCCCCTACTGATGTCCCCCTACTGATGTCAATCTAAGGTGACCCCTAGTCCCCATAGCAATGTACGATATATGGTGTCCTCTGGCCCCCCTACTGATGTACAATATAAGGTGTCCTCTGGTCCCCCTATTGATCTAAAGTGTAATATAAGGTGTGTTCTGGTCCCCCTACTGATGTACAATCTAAGATGACCTCTGGTCCCCCTTGTGATTAACAATACAGGGTTACCTCTGGTCCCCCTATTGATGTAAAGTGTAATATTAAGTGTCCTCTGGTCCCCTACTGATGTTCAATATAAGGTGACCACAGGTCCCCTACTGATGAACAATATATAAGGTGACCTCTAGTCCCCCTACTGATGTACAATATAAGGTGCCCTCTGGTCCCCCTATTGATTTAAAGTATAATATTAGATGTCTTCTGGTCCCCTACTGATGTTCAATATAAGATGACCGCAGGTCCCCCTACTGATGTACAATATAAGGTTGCCTCTGGTCCCCAAAATGATGTACAATATAAAGTGACTCCTGGTCCCCCTATTGATGTACAATTTAAGGTGACCTCTGGTCCCCCTACTGCTGTACAATATAAGGTGACCTCTGGTCCCCCTTCTTATGTACAATAAAAGGTGACCTGTCTTCCCCCTTCTGATGTCCCCTACTGATGTACAAAATAAGGTGACATCTAGTCCCCCTACTATAGCTAATGTACAATATAAGGTTGACTCGAGTCCCCCAACTAATGTACAATATAAGGTTACTCCTGGTCCCCCTAATGATGTACACAGTATAAGGTGACCTCTGGTCCCCCTACATATATAGAATAAAAGGTGACCTCTCCTCTAGTACTACTGATGTCCACTACTGATGAACAGTATAAGGTGACCCCTGGTCCCCCTACTGATGTAAAATAAAAAGTGACTCCTGGTCCCCCTGCTGATGTACAATATAAGGTTGCCTCTGGTCCCCCAACTGATGTACATTATAAGGTGACTCCTGGTCCCCCTACTGATATACAATATAAGGTTATCTCTAGTCCCCCAACTGATGTACAGTATAAGGTGACCTCTGGTCCCCCTACAAATGTAGAATTAAAGGTAACTTCTGCTGTCCTACTGATGTCCACTACTGATGTACAGTATAAGGTGACCTCTGGTCCCCCTACTGATGTGCAATATAAGTTGACCTCTGGTTCCCCTACTGATGTACAATATAAGGTTGCCTCTGGTCCCCCAACTGATGTACAATATAAGGTGACTCCTGGTCCTCCTACTTATATACAATATAAGATTACCTCTAGTCCCCCAACTGATGTACAGTATAAGGTGACCTCTGGTCCCCCTACATATGTAGAATTAAAGGTGACCTATGCTCTCCTACTGATGTCCCCTACTGATGTACAGTATAAGGTGACCTCTGGTCCCCCTACTGATGTACAATTTAAGGTGACCTCTGGTCTCCCTACTACAGCTGATGTACAATATAAGGTTGCCTCTGGTCCCCAAAATGATGTACAATATAAAGTGACTCCTGGTCCCCCTATTGATGTACAATTTAAGGTGACCTCTGGTCCCCCTACTGCTGTACAATATAAGGTGACCTCTGGTCCCCCTTCTTATGTACAATAAAAGGTGACCTGTGCTCCCCCTTCTGATGTCCCCTACTGATGTACAAAATAAGGTGACATCTAGTCCTCCTACTATAGCTAATGTACAATATAAGGTTGACTCGAGTCCCCCAACTGATGTACAATATAAGGTTACTCCTGGTCCCCCTAATGATGTACAACAGTATAAGGTGACCTCTGGTCCCCCTACATATGTAGAATAAAAGGTGACCTCTCCTCTAGTACTACTGATGTCCACTACTGATGTACAGTATAAGGTGACCTCTGGTCCCCCTACTGATGTAAAATAAAAGGTGACTCCTGGTCCCCCTGTTGATGTACAATATAATGTTGCCTCTGGTCCCCCAACTGATGTACAATATAAGGTGACTCCTGGTCCCCCTACTGATATACAATATAAGATTATCTCTAGTCCCCCAACTGATGTACAGTATAAGGTGACCTCTGGTCCCCCTACAAATGTAGAATTAAAGGTAACTTCTGCTGTCCTACTGATGTCCACTACTGATGTACAGTATAAGGTGAACTCTGGTCCCCCTACTGATGTGCAATATAAGTTGACCTCTGGTCCCCCTACTGATGTACAATATAAGGTTGCATCTGGTCCCCCAACTGATGTACAATATAAGGTGACTCCTGGTCCCCCTACTGATATACAATATAAGGTTACCTATAGTCCCCCAACTGATGTACAGTATAAGGTGACCTCTGGTCCCCCTACATATGTAGACTTAAAGGTGACCTCTGCTCTCCTACTGATGTCCACTACTGATGTACAGTATAAAATGACCTCTGGTCCCCCTACTGATGTACAATTTAAGGTGATTTCTGGTCTCCTTACTACAGCTGATGTACAATATAAGGTTGCCTCTGGTCCCCAAAATGATGTACAATATAAAGTGACTCCTGGTCCCCCTATTGATGTACAATTTAAGGTGACCTCTGGTCCCCCTACTGCTGTACAATATAAGGTGACCTCTGGTTCCACTTCTTAAGTACAATATAAGGTGACCTCTGCTCTCCTACTGATGTCCCCTACTGATGTACAGTATAAGGTGACCTCTTGTCCCCCCACTGACGTACAATTAAAGGTGACCTCTGGTCCCCCTACATATGTAGATTTAAAGGTGACCTCTGGTCCCCCTACTGATGTAGAATATAAGGTGTTCTCTGGTCCCCTTTCTGTTCTCCCCTACTTATGTACAATATGAGGTGTCTTCTGGTCCCCCTACATATGTAGAATTCAAAATGCCCTCTAGTCCCCCTACTGATGTACAGTATAAGGTGCCCTCTGGTCCCCCTACTGATGTACAGTATAAGGTGACCTCTGGTCCCCCTACTGATGTACCCTTCTGATGTACAGTATAAGGTGACTTCCGGTCAACCTTATGATGTATTATATAAGGTGACACACTGGTCCTCTTACTGATGTACAATATTAGGTGTCCTCTGGTCCTCCTACTGATGTACAAATAAGGTGTCCTCAGGTCCCCTTATTGTTGTACATTAAGGTGTCCTCTTGTTCCCCTACTGATGTACAGTTTAGGGTGACCTACTTATGTACTATATAAGGTGACCTTTTCTCTCCCTACTGATGTCCCCCTACTGATGTACAATATAAGGTGACCTCTGGTCTCCCTACTGATGTACAATATTACTTGTTCTCTGGTCACCTTACTGTTGTCCCCTACTGATGTGTACTACAACGTTACATGGAATAAAATCATAGGGGAGACCACAGGTCACCTAACGTAATTCATAAATGTTAAACGCTTATATATCATATATCGCATAAAATTGCAGTTAATGTTGCTCAGCACCCACCCTCCATCCCCTCAATCTTTTCTTATACCCATCAGATGGTTATTCCTTTTAAAAGTTGTTTGTTTTACACTTTTAAGGCTTCACAGTATTACGATTTATTCTATTTTCACTTTACGTATGCAACGCACTACATTTTGTAGCGGAGTAAACAGGCCCAATAGTCGTGAACTGAGCAGGGGACCTCAGGTCCTAGTTCAGCGTACGTTTTATCCTTCTGCGAATGAATGTGCAGTAGTCCGAATTTTCTCTTCGCCCAGGCGTTGTCGTTAGAGCTCGCAATTACGAGCGTCGCTTCGCGACGCTCGCTGCGCTCGCTATTATTTCTTGTATAAATCCTATGCATGCGTCATATTTTGTAACACTCTATAAAAAACAGGAAAATTCGTAAATTTTTGGCATTTTGAGATGCCCCCCTCTGGTAACAAGACGGTAGAATTTTGTGTTTCTTATACATAATGTACAAGATAGTATTACTCATCATATATTATAGTTTGAACAAAAACGCTATTGTAGTATTTGTATAATTTGCTTTAAAGTGCTTAAAATTGGCACTTTCCTATATAATCCTATAGTATATGTGCCTGTATTTTGAGATGGTCCCTTAGAAATAGTTGGACGGTAGATTTCGCCAAACTTTGCATGTACACTAAAGTTAATGTCAGTTACATATGGTATAAAAATGAAGAGTTTCGCTCTTGTAGTTTTTACGCAATAAAACCATAGTCTAAAGATAACATTTAAGTTTAAATGAAGTATCATTGTTTTGTAAATTTACTTTTTAAATTTATGTATTGATTCTTAATCTTATCTTTAAACCTTATAAAGTAACACATAACTCTAAAACATCCCCCCTTCCGACCATTCAATTAAAACGTGCTAGTCAGCCTTGTACAGCATAAGCAGCCCGAATTCTACCATGCAGTAAGTTTATCAATGTCTTAATCTGAGCGAAATAAATATTCTTTTCCTTTTTTAAATGCCTGTTTTTCAGATACTGAGGTCGAATTTTCTCTAACTTGGCGTAGTGTAGTAACCCTTGGACTTCCGGTCAAGGAACTGTCATTCATGCTTTTGAAACACATGAGCCCGAAAAGTCGTTATGTAGTGTATATTTGCATCTGTAGCTCTCCCTTTTCTTTATTTTGAAAATTTTCAACATTAGCAATGAAAATGCGTGCTTTCAGTTAATTTGAGGAAATACAGGCATCACATCCGGAAGAGAAAGAAGGATATTTTTCCGGACTTTGGGTTCAAGACTTATAATTAACAGGTACAAAACCTTGAAAACCCAAAATATTGTCAATAATTTTATTAAAAATGCTAATTTTTGATTTCTGTACAGGGAGCTAAAAAACCAACTTCCGGTGATGGAATGAAAATCATTCAACCGTTAAATAACTGATTTGGCAAAGTAAAAGATTTCCTAACTTTTTGGTACATAGTTGTATCCCGTATATAATTTTCACCCCTTAAATTAGGGTGTTGCGTTTCTATTGACGGTGAGTATAGATCAAACTCCAAAGTCGAGATCAAAGGGTCAAAGTTCTTGGTATCCAATGAAGAGTCTTCTCACAAGGATTACATATGTGAAGTATGAAAGGCCTAGCCCATACCGTTCAAAAGTAATGGCCAAGGTTAACATTTTTTCTTAAGTACGGAAATTTCCAAGGTCAAAAGGTCAAAGTTGTTGGTACTCATTGAAAGGTCTTTCTAAAAAAAAATGCATATATGAAGTATTAAAGTACTGGTATCTTGTGTTCAAAAGATATGGCTAAAGTAAAAGATTAGAATTTTTGTGTAAAAGTTGGTCAAACTCCAAGGTCAAGGTCAAAATGTCAAATTTGGTAGTACGCAAAGAAAGGTCTTGTTACAAGGAATACACATGTGAAATATGAAAGTCATAGCTCCACTAAATCAAAAGTTATGGGCCAGGTTAAAGTTTTCACATAAACATATGTGATCTGCATTTGAGAAAGCTTAACATACGCTATGTTGCCATACGGGGGCATCTGTGTTCCACGAACACATCTTGTTTTTGTAATGTCTTTCTGTCTGTCTGTCTGTTTTTCTGTCTGTCTGTTGTCAACTTTAACCTAGCCCATAACTACGTATTGAGTGGGTGGGGCTATGTCTTTCACATTTCACAGGTATATTCCTTGTGACAAGACCTTTCTTTGGATAACACCAAATCTGACCTCTTGATCCTGGAGCTTGACCTTCTTTTACAAAAAATACCACACTTTAATCTTAGTCATAACTTTTAAACAGTTTGAGCCAGGGCTTTCATACTTCACATTTGTATTTATTGTGACAAGACCTTTCAGCTGGTACAAATATTTTTGACCTTGACCTAAGAGTTTGACCCACTTTTTAAAAACTTTAAGCTTGATCATAACTTTTGAACAGTTGGAGCTAGTGCTTTCATGTTTCATAGGTGTATTCCTTGTAAGAAGACCTTCCTTTACCAACACTTTTGACCTTGACCTTTTGAGTTTGACATGCATTTTAGAGAATTCAACGTTTGCCATAAGCTGCCATACGGGGGGCATAAGTGTTTTTATTATGATGATCAACAAAATTCTTCTTTCCTTTCAAAGAATAGCATGAGAAGCATTTTCTTACTGACCATGTGGCATGTGACTTATTAACAATTAATAAATTTCACTATAACCTTCACATGCGTCAAATTTTTAATTCCAACTAACTGTGCTAGTATATAGTGTTCAAGCTATATTTATCAAATTCTAAGTATTGAAAGTGCAGTAAAATAATACAATTATTTTCCAAGTCAAAGTGGTTCAAATTTAATTTGTAGTAATTTTTTGTTAAACACCTAAACTGCTTGTAAATTAAAAGAGGGTGTTGCAGTTCTTTTGTTATTTTCCCTAAATGTGTAGCAGATTAAAGGAAGAATTTTTATGTTGCAGAAACTCGTAATATTTTTTTAAATGCGACAATATATAAAGCACAACGAGAAACAATATTTGGAAGCTGTGTATTGACTTCCAATTTGCCATTAAATGATGTGAAAATTAGTCTCACGGCAAAATATATCAGATTTTCCGTTTTTTAAATACGGAATCCCCATTGTTCTGAAAAAGTGCCTCCTTGAAACAGAATAATTTTGATATATACACAAAGAGGAAGGATTTTTTTTTTTCAAAACTGCCATTTCCGATTTTTGTTTTAAAGAGGCACGTTTTTGAAAAACGCAAAAATTGAGGAAAAATTATTCTCCAAACGAAAAGCAAAATGTTTACTTTAAATAACGCTGTAAATCCATCGTCTCCGAAATGGTCTAGTGGATATACTGGTGGACTCCCACCCAGTACTTTTACCTGAGAATGGGTTCGAATCCTAGAACAGATCATTTTTGCATATTTTTTTTCCTATATTTTTTTCCATATGTAATGGTAGTGCAATGAAATTATATCTATTTTGAAATAGAGAGAGAGAGGAGGGGGGATGTCAAGAAGTTAATTGAGTAATAACTATATATTACAAATGCATGATTAAATTGTTTTCCTTGATATGCTGTGACTTAAAACTAATGCTTTATTTAGTTTTATCCTGGAAAATAAAGTTACTGTATTGTTTAAATAATTTATTTTTTACATACCATGGGCGTCAGAAGCAAATTGAAAGTTGGTGGTGCTGGTGGTGGTGGGGGGGGGGGGGGGGCTAAACCAAACAAAAAAGGTAAATTCCAATATTCAATGCCTATATATTGTCTACTTTTGCAAATAAGCCCCCCCCCTCCCGGTTCCGACGCCTATGCATACTGTAGTTATTGCAATTTTGAATAACTCTGGTCTCTTACATGTTGTTAGTTGCCAAGATTTGAATTGAAAGAAATGAAATGTCTTGGATGTAGCACCAACAGCATGAAAATTATTTTGCACGATGTCTACAGTATATCTTTCAAAATGCTGCTTTAGCCATTGTGCTTTTTGTTGTTCCAACCTTTTTCGTGCAAAATGACGAAAGTACATATATATTTTGCTGTATCAAGCAGGAAATACCCACCGTAAACATAGTCCTCTACCAATCGCATCATCTCGGGTCTTTCCGTCAGAGGTAGGAAAAATCGTTTTTCCGCTAGTCGGAAAGGCCCGAGAAGTTGCGATTGAGTCCTCTACGTAGCTGTATCTATATTTAGACATAACGAGGGTATGTCCTTCTCGATATATAGGGAATTATCTCGAATTTCTGCAACACCCTCTTTGAATATGTGACATGAAATATTAAAATTAAAACTTGCTATTGATTGGTATGTTCCACAGTACAGTTTGTTAATTGTTAGATTGATAGATCATTATTTTTATTAATTACCAATTTATATAGGTAGTGCTGAAGTGTTGCTGCAATATTGCTGCAGCACAATCTGAAATGATACTGAAATTGCTTTGCAGCAAAACACCTTTCTGGAAATATTGCAGCAAATCTAATTTACATACGAAAAATGATATTACCGCAATATTGCTGCAATATGTTGCCAGAATGTTGCCACAATATTGCTGCAATAATACCAGAAGATGTTGTCAGAATGTCAGTCTTTATATATATAAGGGCAAGTCAACTACATTAAGATACATAATTGTGCACATAAATTTTTGATTTCGATGAATGTGGTAGTGATGGTTACTACAATTCTCAGTCCATTTTTTTCAAATGCTACTCGTATGATTTTTGTTTGATTTTAATTCCCCTTTTACATGCAGCCTGCACACAAAGTAATTTTGTGCAGTGTTCAAAATGTTCTACACTGTCCCTTAATTATATATTTAATTATAACTGTCATGAATTCTAGTTATCATCATATGTGGCAATTATATCATGAAAGTCCTTGAAAATAAAAATAGCCAAATATAAACTTAAAATTAGCACTAATTTGGTAATACTAGTAATTTAAAAATTAACATCACAGACACCCACTTTTTAATTTATTTTTTTTGAATATTAAGATAATTTTAATCAGTCTGTTTAATTTCAGAAAAAAAACTTTCAAATAATTTTATTGCTTTTTAGCTCACCTGAGCCGAAGACTCAATTGAGCTTTTCTGATCAAAATCCATCCGTTGTCTGTCGTTGTTGTTGATGGCGTCGTTGTCGTTGTTGTTGTCATAAACTTTTTTACATTTTCATCTTCTAGCTTCTCCAGAACTACTGGGCAAATTTCAACCAAACTTGGCACAAATAATCCTTAAGTGAAGGGGATGCAAATTTGTTCAAATGAAGGACCACACCCTCTTTCAAGTGGAGATAATAATGAAATAGTGAAAAAATAATGGCTTCTTGTAAAAATCTTCTTCTCAAGAACCACTGGGCAAGGAAAGATGAAACTTAAGTGTCGTATCCTCAGGTAGTGTAAATTCAGATTTGTTTAAATTATGACATTCTGGGATATAGTGAGGTCACAATGGGGGATCAAAGTTTTACATAGAAATATAGGAAAATATTGTTTAAAATCTTCTTCTCAAGAACAGCAAAGCCATAATTGGTGATATTTATATGGAAGCATCTTCAGTTAAAGTAGATTCAAATGTGTTCAAATCATGACCCCCAGGTGTGGGATGGTGCCACAATGTCAAGATCTAAGTTTTACATAGAAATATATAAGAGAGTGTCATTAAAAATCTTCTTCTCAGGAACAACAAAGCCCTGATAAGTCATATCTATATGGAAGCATCCTCAGGTGGTTTAGATTCAAGTTTCTTCGAATCATGACCCCGGGGGTAGGGTGGGGCCACAATGGGGGATCAAAGTCTTACATAGGAATACATAGGAAAATTCTTTAAAGCTCTTCTTCTTAAGAACAACAAAGTCATGGCTGGTCATATCTTAATGGAACCATCCTCAGGTTGTGTAGATTCAAGTTTGTTCAAGTAATGGCCCCATTTTACATAGGAATATATAGGGGGAAAATTCTTTTTCTCAAGAACAGAAAAACCCTGATTAGTCATATAACTACGGAGGCATCCTCAGGTAGAGTAGAATCAAATTAATTCAGTCAAATGAGGGTCCGTGGGGGTAGGACTGGTCTATGATGGGGGAGAATTTTTTTTTTAAATGAATAAATAGAAAAAATCTCCTGTCCAAGAACAGCAAACCCATTTATTATACTGATATGGAGGCATCATCAGGTAGTTTATAGCTGCATTAATGTAGCCCTCTCCTTTTTTGGGGGGGGGGGGGGGGCTACAACTCCTTAGGATCTCCGTAATGGTGCAAAGCGGGAGCGATTCGCTCCCACAAGGATTTCGGCTCAAATTGTCATTAAATGGCTATTTTATTTATATGTCTTACCTGGACTTCCAAAATGTACGAGGGTTGTTCGATATGTATTGTGTATTGTACGATATCTCAAAAGCATTCGATTCAAATAGTCAAATGGACACTACATCCCTTCAAAGTATTCTCTGTGATTTGAAATACACAATTTTAATCTCTGAATCCATTTCTGAAATGCGTCACGGTACGCTGATTTAGGTATACCTCTGAGGCACTGACTGACGGCTGAGCCAAGGGCCTGTCGGGACTTGTATCGACGACCAGATAAGAACTTTTTAAGTTTTGGAAAAAGGAAAAAATTCGCATGGTGCTAGATCCGGAGAGTATGGTGGGTGTGACAAGACGGTAACCTTCTCAGACTTCAAAAATTGCTTCACAAGCTCAGATGTTTGTGATGGAGCATTATCATGAAGAAGGCGAACATGCCTAAATCCCGACACAGGACGTAGTTTCTGATAATATTTCTTGAGCTTTTTCAGTACAACATCTCGGTAATACCGACCTGTAACACTTTTGCCCTTCGGCACCGGAATTTGTACGGCTAAACCATCACAAGAGAAGAATATGCAATAAAGGACCTTCTTTGTGCTCATTGTTCTTTTGGCAACTACAGGCCTTCTACCGTGTTTGGTTAGCCATAATTTGTTTCCAACTTTT
This sequence comes from Saccostrea cuccullata, assembly GCF_032062105.1. NCBI lineage: Eukaryota > Metazoa > Mollusca > Bivalvia > Ostreida > Ostreidae > Saccostrea > Saccostrea cuccullata. The sequence continues at coordinate 98,853 of NW_026940102.1, forward strand.
CTTACTGGTTCGAAATAGTGAACCCATGTTTCGTCACCAGTAACTGTGTATGCAAATTGTCTTTGATTGAAGTTTGGAAACATTTTTAGCAGTCGCTTAGCGGTTTGTATTCGTACCTTTTTTTGGTCATCTGTCAATATATGGGGTATCCATCTGGCAGAAATCTTTCATATTTTCAAAATACGCTTCAAAATGAAATGCACCCGCGATAGCGATATGCCAACAGCTTTGGCAATATCACGAATTGTACCTGCCATCACTTTCAATTATTTCCTTGACTTTTGAGACATTTGTCTTGCCTGATACAGTCACAGGTCGACCCGATTTTGCTGCATCTTTGACGGACTCTGTGCCAGTCAGAAATTTCTGTCTCCACCTACGAACTGTCTCATAAGATACCATATCAGACCCATAAACTTCCCCCAATTAAGTAAAAATCTGCTCTACCGAATTACCGAGTTTTGTGCGAACTTTTTTATAAGCTCTAATTTCTTCAATATTCTCAACCCTTTTCCCACCATTTTTACGACAGTGGTCAACGACTGGCTCTATTGAAATGGCGATTATTTTATAACCATGTGTAGATGAAGGCTCGTGTTTATACTGTTGACAAGGTATTGAATAGAGTTATCCAGGCGTATAAATATCGACGAAATCGTGCAAGGCGTTATCGCGCTGCGGTGCAATACACAATACATATCGAACAACCCTCGTAGTTATCTAAGACATAAATCGATCCAAAAATATACAGAACAATCCATAGATCAGTATTTTTCGTGTATGTCAACATCACAACTTAAATTTATCCGCCATGTTTACTGACCTTGACAGATTTTATTTTCGGACAGCCAATGAGATTCAGGATCTATAGGGAGCGGATTTCTTTGGAATTACCTTATTTTAAGCCTAAATATCGCTGTTTACGAAAAAATGACACGTGGAATGATTTTATTTATCGATACATACTCAGTAGTGTTACTATTCATCACAATTATTTATAAACATCAACATTTGCTTTATTG
>NW_026940103.1:0-9953 GCF_032062105.1 Saccostrea cuccullata
ATTTTGGGAACCTTTCGCGATGGAGGTAGGAAACTTTTTGGCGGGGGGAAAGTGCTATCCAATACAATGCAAGATCGATCATTGAAGCATTTATAGGACAGTAAGAAAAAAATCTGGTGGAATGCCTTGCTAAACAATCGCTGAACCATCCTAATAATTTTTTAAAAGGAGCCAATCCTAAATTTTTACATTTTAAACGATATTTTTAACAAGGGTTTTCTCATTAAATTTTCATTGTAAATCGTCACTTTTTTAAAGCAGATAAAATATTCTTAACTTCCCTCTTTTGACAATCTACTATTTGGAGTTCAATATCTGGCAAAACATTGTGCTTTCGGCATTAAATATGTTCGAATCATTCGATTGTCACTACTGTAAAAAGTGCCATGTCCCCCAAAATTTAGACCTCTCTACTCCCACGAAAAAAAGGAGTAAGTTAGAAAACTGCGAGGTTCTCGTTGATACTCGCGATATTACGTATTGACTTCATGATAAATTGTATTTTCTGACAAGGTCATTGTATAGACAACGGAACTTTAATGACATTATACGAGACTGAAGATTTTCTCGTTTCGACAACTTTTTTGTCAATAATTTACATCGTTTTAGAAATTGTTCATACGTAGATACATTGCGTGTTCCATATCGAATCCACTTAGAGATATAAACCTCGTATGCAGATGATGAAGGTATGGAACTTATGAAATGATATCTTTAAACGAGACTGCTGATATTCTCATTTCGGCAACTTGTTTGTCAATAATTGACCTCGTACTAGAAATTGCTCATACGTAGAGCATGCTCTCGGCGTATAGAACCAGAGGTGAGAGCTGAGTGATATAAACCCCGTATGCAAGTGATGAAGGTATAAGAGAAGTTGACGATTGAAAAATAAAAGTCATTACGTTTATCATAAAGCTTGGTTGTTAGATTACCATTAACGTCCTGTTCATGTAAAGTATGAAACAGATGTATCAGACTCTGTGGTATCTTTAATTTTAATCTCACTGGAATATCGTATCGACATAAGAATGGAAATAAACATTGTTGATTGACAATACGTCGTCGATATATCTAATTGTCGTGTTGAAGGCAACAGCAAGTTTTTCTTCTTTTCTTTTATAATATTTTTTGCTTCATATGAATATGAAAAAGGGTCTACTAATAATAGGGCGCAATAAGTACCCATGGGAATTCCAATAGATTGTTGGAAGACCTGGTCTCCAAAACACATAGACATTGTCAATCAAATACTCAAGAATCTTTTAATAACAATTTCACAGTAGGTGTGTGTACTGTAGGATTGTTTGTCAACAAATGGCAAACGACAAGGTAGGTAAATTGACGAGTTCCATTTTTATTGAAAATGCAGTTGTCAGTTGTATAAAAAAGCCTGGACTTGAATTTATCGTTGGGAATGGTTGTTTATAAAGTTGAAAAATCGTTGTTTTCATACTGTTGATTTTGCTAGTGCTTTCAAATTTTCCAAAAGTTCCCTGGAATTTTAAAGTATTTACATCTGATTTACTCCACATAAACAGGTTTGATCAGAAAACCTCGCTAAAAGTCATCATTTCGTATAGTCTGTGGTCGATAAAATGACCTTATCAGCAAATACATTTCACATTAAGTCAAGTGCTGACTGATGTTTTTCGTACTGATCATTAGGTGGCAGAGGATAGTTTCGAATAAAGTACCGTCAAAAAATAGAAGAAATAGAGAAACCTGAGGTTTGAATGCATATTATAGGTAAATTTATAGCTAGAATATTTTATGGGTGCATTTGGAGGGAATTGGTGGCCTTGTATATTTTATTGAAATATGACACTTTAGTGTCACTACTACTGTATATGGGATATGGACTAGAAATACGAAACTAAGCTCAAAACTCGCTCTACCGGTATTTCACCAGAAAAGCGGGGTGGGTTCACAGGATGAATTGTAGCTTGAAAACGAGGTGGTTGAGCCATTATCTCTTGCTGTTCATTGGTATGTACAAATGTTATTCTGCAATTTGTGTGGTAGCTTAGGTCAGGCGCACGGGCCTGGAAGCAGATGCGGCTGCGGCTAAATAGTGAAAATAGGCTTGATTCACATGAAATTTTGAGATTGTCCCTGTGCCATCTTTAGGGCTCATTGTGTAAGTTGTACATGTTTTATTCCTAAAAGCTTCAAATTTCTCAAGGGACTACATCATACTATTATTACATGTAGAGGGAATTTAAAATTTTTCAATGCACAATTTTAAAGCAGCTCAATATTAAGTAAACCGTCAGTCAAACGTTTTGATTGCAAAAAAAACTATCCTCTGCCACCTTCAAGAATGCATCAATTTTTAGAAATGTAAATTTCAGTCTGATTTTTATATAAAAGGGTTTATTTATGTAAGTCAATTTAAAAAAATACTTTGTTTCTGTTATTTAAAATCTGTACAGTTAGGTATATTCACTAAAAAGCAAGGGGGGTTACTCTTTTCCAGCATACATTTTTAAAGACTTTGAACCATTAGCATAATAAATCATATAAGATTCAGGCATTTTTTGCCAGAGAATAAATTAATTGTTTGAATTTGATACTTTGGTTATTGTCGCATAATTAAAATCATGTCTTGCTTTAATTAATTAAATCTAATTAAAATTTAAGTGTATTAATTAGTGCGATATCACTGAAATTACATATATTTGCCATTTTTTCAACCTAATTTACTAAATATAATTATTTTGAAAATAAAAATCAGTCAGCATACCTAAATGTCACTAAACCTAACCATATAAAGCACAAAAAAACTTTTTTTGCTTTATTTTTCCAAATTTAACCTATTCTGTTATTGATATTTTCATGAAATATGCCCCCCCCCTTTTCGATTTTTGAATTTATTGATATTTAAATGTGACAGAATCTAAATTTTTCAATGGTTTGCTATAAAATGACTATTTTTCTTTGAATAATAACAAAACAAAGAGTTTATATTGCATATTTAATGAAGTAATATCAATAAAATGTGCATTCTCATGTAATTATTGATTTCTGCTAGGCCCATATAATCTGCCCACAATTGCCCAGGATGGACAGAATAAACACTTTTAGTATTCAGGAGAATGAAATGTATGTATTTGATTACTCATAACTGTTAAAAGTAAATATCAGACACTTAGAAAGAATTCAGCTAGGAAAAACAAATTTTTACAGTGCATTTTCATTACACTGAAGAAATGGCTGCAGGGGTAGGGTGTTGAACAGCCATTTCTGGACACTTTTTCTTTAGCATATGATGCAAGAGGGTTTTTTTGCATATCATGATAAATATCTTGAAAGTTGAAAGGGGTTTTAACTTTGCAAAGAAGTTATAGGTATATAAAACCAAGTAAAAAAGAGATAAAATGGAATTTCATAGAACATGAAAAATAGGGGAGTATGTGATACATGTGAGTACATTTCACCAAGATGTGCCCTTTATATTTGACTTTTTATATGTAAATGTATTTGAAATAGATTAAAATTACCATTTAACACTTTTTTGCTGGTATATTTATCATCTGGAGTTGTAAGAATTGCATTTGTTTTATGTGTAAGAAACAATATGGGGTTAAGGTGGTTGACCGAGAATTGGTGAGGTCTCTTATTTGGCCATAACTTTTTTATTGCTCAATGAATCAAGTCATATTTGGTATATTTTTACTCAGAATTGCATGTTCTTTTTGAATTGAGCAAGGTTTATTACTTGCAAGACAAACTTTGAAAGTTAAAGGTGGCAGAGGATAGTTTCGAATAAAGTACCGGTCAAAAAATAGAAGAAATAGAGAAACCTGAGGTTTGAATGCATATTATAGGTAAATTTATAGCTAGAATATTTTATGGGTGCATTTGGAGGGAATTGGTGGCCTTGTATATTTTATTGAAATATGACACTTTAGTGTCACTACTACTGTATATGGGATATGGACTAGAAATACGAAACTAAGCTCAAAACTCGCTCTACCGGTATTTCACCAGAAAAGCGGGGTGGGTTCACAGGATGAATTGTAGCTTGAAAATGAGGTGGTTGAGCCATTATCTCTTGCTGTTCATTGGTATGTACAAATGTTATTCTGCAATTTGTGTGGTAGCTTAGGTCAGGCGCACGGGCCTGGAAGCAGATGCGGCTGCGGCTAAATAGTGAAAATAGGCTTGATTCACATGAAATTTTGAGATTGTCCCTGTGCCATCTTTAGGGCTCATTGTGTAAGTTGTACATGTTTTATTCCTAAAAGCTTCAAATTTCTCAAGGGACTACATCATACTATTATTACATGTAGAGGGAATTTAAAATTTTTCAATGCACATTTTTAAAGCAGCTCAATATTAAGTTAACCGTCAGTCAAACGTTTTGATTGCAAAAAAAAACTATCCTCTGCCACCTTAGGCCATGACTTACACATTAAGTTGTCCATGGATTTTTCCGCACACGGCGGATGTGACCGGTTTGCAGGGGATCATCACTCCTTCATGACACCTGATCCTACGTGTGATGTTTTGGAGGTCCGTGTTACCTCTGCTCCTATTTGGTATTGTTTTATGGACTTGGACTTGAATACTGTTCGGTATCTCCATATTTCATTACACTATTTCTCGAATATATTGGTCACAGTAATCCTGACGGTCATGTATTCCTTTAATACTGTTAATATTTTAGTGAGGAGTAAAGAAAGAAGCTTGGAAGAACATTTACTGGAACCCGCTATGTACGAGATCTTTGCTTGTAAGGATTTATGTGAAGTTTGGGAATCCAATCTAGATATGGTAATTCGATTTCTTGATGTTTGGAATATTAAAGATATTGAAAACTACATATGATTTTGAAGACTTTCCTTCTTTGAAAGGGATCTATGGATAGAAATTGGATTACCACTAGCAGAATTTCATACCAAATGTTAGGCGTTTGTTTTATAATAAATTTGACTATGATGTGTTTCCTCTGCCTTTTCATGTCAATAAGGCTCACTGAAGGAGTGCCCTGTCGACAGCAGATTCTTGTTCATCCATGACATCTGATCCCCGGCTCCAAAGTTTTCGGGGGGGGGGGGGGGCGTGTTATTTGTCTTGTAATTTGTTTGTATGATCTGCCTTGTTTGTGACTGTTTACATCGTGAGTATTTTAGATCAATTACCGTTCGTGATCTTCACCCTTTTCAATTAATTAATAAAAGAAACGGAAAATTTGATAACATAATGCAATAGTGATTAAGTTTTTACGAATGAATGGGAATGTAATTCTCCTTGATCCTATTAGGCTTAAAGAGTTTAAAGACCATTCATCATTTCCAGGTGCAGCAAAATCTTAATGCTTGCCGTTTTTGTTTATTAGTCAAATCAAAGTATAAATTAGTAACATTTTCTGTGTTATTTCTGTCATAATAAACAAGCCATTATTGACAGAATAAATAGCTTAGTTCTTATCACTTCCGCAATCTTCTATGAAGGAAATAACAGAAATATCGAAATCAACCAAAAATAATTTATTACCATAAGATACCCATTAGTAGAAAATTTGGTATTGAAATACTTAGAAACTATAACAATCATTGGTTGCAGAGGATTAAGCTCACTACAATGTATTATATGTCGATTGCTAAATATTTATTTTTTTTGTCTTAATCTTTCATAATGCTTTCCCGTCATGGACCCGTAGAGCTAAGTCATGACATGCGAATATCAGTTTTTATTTTAAAATTATATTATGTTGTCACAGATTAAATGAAATCTTGTGCATTAAGTATCGAGGGTTCATCAATAGTGAGAACTTGAACAAGACAATTTCAAAGCATTTAATAGAAATTTTGGCATTGAAGAAAGGTGGACATGTCCCTCTCAGAATTTAATCATTTCTCACTGAGGTCAAGGTTCTTTGTAGTTATTATATTTTTGCTGACAACGCCCCTTTTCTGTAAAAATTACATTAATATGGCGCATTTAACCAGTAAGTTACCTGATTATGCAAATCTTTTAAAGAAGAAGGTATGGTTTTAGCTTTATGGCGCCCTAAAAATGTAATGACATCAAAAAGTTACTGGCTTAAATATTAGTTGAATAAATGACTCTGATAAATCAGGAAAGAATATGGCATGAATGATTACCATTATGCAAATATGACGTCATTAATGTGAAGCATTTCTCTATTTTCAACTGAAAAAGCCTCAAAATGGCACATTTCAAGGGTGATTTTCCTTTAGAAAACAGTGTCCACAGCCGTCGCCCACATTAATTTTTTTTTATTTTGTGCAAAATTCAATAACAAATCACATATCTTAAGATCTTTGTGGGCGATGTCTGTGGACAATGTTATCTGAAAGAAAATTCCATTGAAAATTGGTGTCTTCTGCAACTTTTTAAGAAAATACGGGAAAATGCACATGTTTATGACGTCATAATTAGCATTTAAAAACACATGTGAGAAAAATGACTTGTATGATTTTTCTGCATTGAATTTCAATTATTTAAAATGCATGAGTTTTCAACTGTTAACCCAGTTTCAAGTTTTAAAAAATCACAGGGCAAAATTTGTATGGAAACCATACTTTCTTCTTTGAATACAATTTCGATTTTATTCATTATCTTGTTTTTTTTCATGCTTGATTTTTTTTTATCATGATCGAAAACTAATGTACTCTTATTTGTTAACTCTTGGTTCAATGATGTTATATATCAAAAACTTGTGATTCATATTCTCATTCGTTTCCTCGGGCGCGAGAAAGATAATGTTTTAAAATATTTTTTAAAGAAAGATAATTAAATAAAGCATAAAATTTAACCTACAATTTAACCTTCCATGAAGCTTTCAGGACAGTTTGTGATCATTCGTACGTAACCTTATCCTAACTTACATTGCCGTTAAAGGTTCATGGACACAGATTTGAAGTTAATATTTTCTAAAATTTACTGCATAATTTCATGATTTGTATGTTGTTAAAGCATTTCTTACTAAATATAATAAAAATCTTATTTTATCTCGAAATTATGGAAACTTAAACTTTCCCGATTTGATTGACAATCTTGCACTTTTAAATTTGATGGTAGGCCGAATTTTGCCCTTACTGTACCTAGTTTTTTAATATTATTCTTAATGCTTAAAAAAGTTGCAATTTTGTTGTGTATAAATAAAAAACATTAAATTTTCAGTATATTCCAGAAAATGCAGAGTAGAAAGGGTCGACCCACTCTCTACCATCGGCTCATACATTCACCTCTGTCGTTGGCTCGCGTATATCACAGTGATAAACACGAGAAATAGTGCGTTTGTTTTAATTCATTATAAATCAGTTTATTTGTTTATGTCTGACTTTTCAGATAGATATTTACTAAATTTATCCAAAACAATTAATTTAAATTGAAACAATCCTGTAAATATTACTTTTTATACGTTATGTCAAAAATCTTGACGTGAGCCCATTGCAGAGGTGTCTGAGAGAGGAACGAACGACAACTCTGCATAGGAGATTGGGGTCGACCCCCTATTCTGAGCATCCTCCTTTTTTTGCATAAGTGGGGACACAAATTCTCTGAATTACAGCTTGTTTTTATTTCAGATTCACCGGGTGAGTTCGATTGTTAAACTCTGCACACACCACTGATAACTGACTGACAGTATTGAGTGTGGGTTCTGCAAAAGTGGTGTGTGCATAGTTTAACAATTGACCACACTCTGTGAATCTTAAATGTAAACAAACTAATTCAGAGAATTTGTGTCCCCCTTAAAGCAAACAAGAGGCCCACAGGCCTTATAGGTCACCTGAGTATTATGTAACAACTTTCCAACAATTGAATTGCTTCGTGTTTTAAACCAAAGGCCATAAATTCACAATTTTGAAAGAGACACCATTGCTTATCATAGCTGTAACACTTAGCTTGCTTACTTTAGTTACTTTATACCCAGAGGTAGATCAGAGAAACAAAGAGAAAATTCATTTCAACTTTATAACCAGTTGTGCACCCCACTCCACAAGAACAATTGATCCTGGTGCCACATATTTCAAAATTGTGGAAATTTTATCATAAACTTCATTTCATCATATATGGTTGCTTAATACCAATAAGCATTAATTTAATTTCAGACCATGAACCCCCCACCCACCCCCCTGACCCAGGGAGCATGAAATTAACCATTCTGCTAGGTGCACCTTTCTTCCTCATAAATATATATACCAAGAACAATGGCATAATACCCAGGAGCAATGTAAAAGATTTTTGAGGAATTAATGCATTTTAACTACCGGTATACAATTAATAGAGTCGCGCCCTAACACCACAACCCATACCCAGGGGCCACAAAATTCACAATTTTAGAAGCACTCTTGTTCATCATAACTATATACCAAGTTAGTTTGTATAATACCCAGAAGCAAAGATTTTTAAATGTATTTTCTCTATATAATCAAAAGAGCCCCCCCCCCCCCCACACCAAAACCCCTGACCCATGTCCCATGAAAATCACAAATTCGGTTGAGGCACCATTGCTCATCATAACTATGTATTTAGTTAGTTTGTATAATACCCCAGAGCAGAGGGAGAGAAATTTGAAAAATTAATGCATTTTCACAGCATAGTCAATAGAGCCCCACAAAAGAACACCACAAACCCTGACCCCCTGGGGCAATAAAATTCTCAATTTTGAAAGATGCACTCTTGCTTATTATAACTACCGGTATGTACTTAGTAAGTTTGTTTAATACCCAGGAGAGGAGATGATTTTTAAAGAAATAATGTATTTTCACTATAAAATCCAATAGAGACCCGCCCTAACACCAGAACCCCTGACCCATGGGCTATGAAATTCAAAATATTCAAAGAGGCACTCTTGGTCATCATAACCATGTACTTAGTTTGTTTTAATACCCAGGAGCAGAGAAGAAGATTTTCAAAGAATTAATGTATCTTTACTATATAATCAATAGATACTCGCCCTAACATTCCAGGGGCCATGAAATTCAAAATTTTCGATGAGGCACTCTTGGTCATCATGACTATGTACTTGACAAGTTCGTTTAATACTCAGTAGCAGAAGAGGAGATTTTCAAAGAAATAATGCACTTTTACCATATGATCTCCATAGTCCTACCCTAACACCAGGACCCCTGACCCAGGGGCCATAAATTTCGCAATTTTGGTAGAGGATTTCAAAGCCAACTACAATCATGCCAACATTTTGACTGCTTGATGTCCAGGAGTAAAGAAAAAGATTTTAAAGATTGCATTAATTTTAGTGGTGTTGGCCCCACCCCTAAGATCCCGGGGGGGGGGGGGGTGTAGGGACCAAGGAATTCACTATTTGTGTTCCTCTTCACCCTTAGATGTTGTATTACAGACCCTAAACCGAGCTACTACACCACTTGCACGGTACGGTTCGGTACGCTTTGAGAACGGAACGGTTCGCTTTGTTCACGGTACGGTACGCTTTGAGAACGGAACGGTTCGCTTTGTGCACGGAACGGTACGCTTTGTGCACGGTACGGTTCGTTTCTTACACGGAACGGTACGCTTTGTGGACGGTACGTTTCGTTTCTTGCACGGAACGGTTCGTTTTGTGAACGGTACGCTTTGGGAAACGGTATGCAAATGAAGTAGGCGGAGCCTGTTAGCTTTGGTCATTGATTGGCTGCTAAAAAATAGTCCATTTTAAACGAATTTTGAAGATCGTTATGCACGTGTACAATTTTTTCCGTTATTAAAGAATGTAATTTATTTATATTTCAAATAAATTGAAGTATTAATGAGTTTTTATTTATTAGGGAAGTTCAAATGTTTAATTACATGTACATGTTTGCTACTGAGTTTATCATAGCCTTGTATGCTATGTTTCGGTTTCAATTTTAAAAATTAATTTACACTGAAGCAGAGATGGAGGAAATAAGAAAATAAAATGAAAGGAAAAACATCGTCCTAATGATCTTTTTGGCATTTGTAAATATATTGATATATAG
>NW_026940104.1:0-9853 GCF_032062105.1 Saccostrea cuccullata
ACGCGAGGGAACGTGATTTATTGAGAAAGGGGGAGGGGGTTTTTTCCGCTATTAAATCAAAACTGGTCGTACAAAAATTATACAAAAAATTATGAAATTTTTTTACTACCAGCTACCTAAAGAAAGTTTTTTACCAAAATTAAACGACTTTTTTCACAAAAAAATTTTTGAATTTGAAAAATCCAATTTTCAAGGCTTAGATAATTCATAGTTTTTCAGTTTAAGGTCTTTAAAAATTATTTTGATGATATGTATATCAAAAAGATGATATGTTTTTGTTTTTAAATGTTAAGGGAATAAGCCAATGAAATTTGACATTTATATCCAACCTGGCTTTTTTGAAAATAATTTTAAGTTTTCTTGATTAAAAATTTTTCTCCTTGTAAACAACTAAAGGGGGTAACTTTTTGAAAGTTCCTGTTCAAAAACCACTCGAACGATTTTGTCCAAAATGTGCATACATGCAGTAGATAAATAGTCATGTACTAAATATACAAAAATAACGAAAATTAAACGGGCGGGATTTTTTTGGGTAGGTGTGTGTACATCCTTAATTCCGTTAGAGACAGCCAGTTTCGATTATATTGCGACACATCGTCTACTTTACGAACTGAGCTGAAAAATGTTAAAATCCAACTATGCATGTCAAATAAAGAGAAGAAAAATATGGCGATCAAATTATCAAAAGCGCAATGTGAAATCGAAAAACTTGAAAATCAAAATATGGCTATGAAAAAGGAGATGCAAGAACAATCAAGGAATTCTAATGATAACATACTTCGTGAGAAATTTCGAAAACTGAAAGAAGACGCCCATGGTGATAAAGTGATTATGAACTTAATGCAGAGGAAATTAAACGAGATCGGAAAAGAACATAACCAGTATGTAATGAAAATTCTGACTGAAGGTGAGAAAACGAGCAAAGAGTTAAGGAACCAAAACAAGGCCCTGCTGCAGACCATCGAAACATTGCAGGATGACAGAGATCACATAGAATCGGTCCTTTTAGAAAATCAAAGCCGTTGTCAATCCCGGAGATGTCAAGGATCCGGAAGACCAAGAAGAGGCCGGTTTTATTGAGAGAGAGAAAAAAATCAAAACACGAGGACGTGTTTTACGCGAAGGCGGAGCAAGTGTTACGATGTAAAATAAACATTTTTTGAACTTATTTTAAATTACTGTGTAAATTAACTTTTCGGACCTTGTATAAATTGTTGTCAAAACTTTTCATATATTTCGGCAAATGTGATAAATTATATAAATTCCGCACAGCCTTAATCCCACCTGAGGCATAGTCAGAGATTGGACAGCTAATTCCTTAATTGACATCTGTTTATATTTATTGACACTTATTCTTTCATCTTTAATTCTATTATATACATACTGCTAAAATGTCACCATTCGCTCAATAATTGTTTGATACTTGATTTCTATATACCTTTTGTTAATCCTTTTATTTTACTCGCTCTTTGTTCAGTATGTTTGATTTGTTGTTGAAAATGATAGTCAGTTGGAATCAGACCTTCGGTGCTGATAGTTCCCAAACTCATAAGAAGTTTATTCCATGCTGATTCTATATAAAAGTACTAAATTTGTAACTCGTGTTTGTGTTTTGAGGTTTTAAAGAATCTGGGTTCAACAATAAGAGGAAAGCTCACGGTTGAACCAGAATTAGTATTGACGAACAATCGTTCCCGTAAAAATACTCTACAAGTTTGAACCATTTACTTATTTCATATACATGTGGGATTGAAACAAGTAATTCATTTACTCATAAAAGTATAAACCATTTACATGTACTTATTTCATGTACATGGGATTGAAACAAGTAACTTCTCATGTTTAGTAAATCCTTATTACTTCATTAAGAAATAATATGCTTTCTTTTTACTAGGTTTTATGAATTATTACTAAGTATTTGTAAATCTGAAACTATCAATTTAATTATCAAAATCAAGAATATTATTACTTCAAGAGAATGCCAAATAAATGAAATATTTATCATTTTTACTAAAATCGACATTATTTCTTTGTAACTGTTTTATTATATTAAGCAATAAAAACATTTACTTCCAATATCAAACGCCTTCTAAATAGAATAAGTTGTATATTTTTAAAGACCATTTTAAAAATGGTTGATAGTTTCAAGTACTTAATACAACATTTTAGTTAGTATAACTTTTTTTGACATGAAGAAATATTTAGAAGAAAGATAACTCCTCCTCACAGACAATTAATATGGAAGCAATTAAGAATTCAGTCCTGATAGTAATTAGACTACCATTTTTAAGTAATTATTTGTATTTACAACTGCTCTGAATTCTCCTTGATTCAGTAAATAAATTATTGTTTTAAGTAAATCAATTGAATACATGTGCTTGTGAAATACTGACCCCCCCCCCCCCATGGCAACACAGCAAAGGTTTAACTTTTCTTATATACAAATTCAATAAATTGGTATTTCTTGATCTCTCAAAAGTCAAGGTCAAATGGTCAATGTTATTGGTATCTAATGAAAGGTCCTGCCACAAAAGATTCATATCTGAAATAAGAAAGCACTATCCCCAACCCTTCAGAAGTTATGGTGAAGTTTATTAACTTTGAAATGTAGATCAAACTCCAAGGTCAAGGACAAAGGGTAAGATTTGATGGTACCCAAAGAGAGGTCTTGTCACAAGGATGAATTATGTAAAGTACATGTATGAATGCACTAAATCCAACCTCTGTAAAGTTAAAGTCAAGGTCTGCTTTTTAAAAGTGGGTCAAACTCCAAGGTTAATGTCAAAGGATCAAAGTTCTTGGTATCTAATGAATGGTCTTTTCACAGGAATTATATCTATATAAGTATGAAAGCCCTATCCCTTATCGTTCAAAAGTAATGGCCAAGGTTAACAGTTTTTTTTCACAAGGATTGAAATCTCCAAGGTCAAGGGCCACTGGCCTAAACGCCAAATCCTAAGAAACTCCCTGCATAAAATCATCAACTGCATTATAATTGCTCAATTTATTTTATGCATAAAATCATAAAGCTGCACATACTTTAAAACATTACGGCAGGAAATATTTGTATAAAGCACTTGACGTTTTCGGGACATGCATCCTAATATTCCTTACGACAAAAGAATAAAGTTGATGCATGTACCGGTAAACACGGTATATATTAATTTATTTATAATTACAAACTTATTTGCATCATTTATCATTGCAGAATTCCTCAGAAACTTAAAATTAGACAATGCTTAAGTAATTGACATGTATAAGTAACTCTTTTAATTATATTTAGTAAGTGTTAATTACTTATGTAAACAAAATTCAGTAAAGAGGAAATACAAAGTAAATCAATTCTTTAAAATACAAAAATCAAGTAAAACATTTCAATCTAGTAATTTACATATGTTTCAGTAATTGATTTAAATTTTTAAGTAAAGGCTTAGTAATTATCTACTTATCTTTGTTATTTCAAGTAAAAAATGACTACTAAGTAAAACTTTTTAAAGAGTGAATGATATCGAGCAAAGTTTAAGTGATTCATCTTGAAAAAAATCAATTAGATCTACCATCTAAAATAATTACAGTCTCTATGACGTCACAATTGACGTATTTGTATTACTTTTAACGTCATGTTCAAAGACTGATGAAGAGAAATGTAACATATGTTTTTTGAGTTTTGAATTCAGATAATATAAATCAAAGATCATGCCTCTCGACAAATTTGGTTTCAAACAAATTAACTACTGATTATTTTTGTAATATATTGTGTGTTATTTTTATACAACTATTGTTATATATACCAAATAATACCGAATGTTTAACAATTTAACTGGTGAATCTTTGCGACATCAAAATTTAAATGTAAAGGCATATTTCGTATTGGCCACACGTATGAACAACGATTATATTAAGCGTGTAGATTTGTATCAGCAATATCTATACATATGGTAAGTATGAAAGTTGTTCTTTCTGTGGCCAGGCTTAATTTTGGGAAAATCTGTCGAAAAATCGGCATTTTTTAACGTTTTTATGAAACCGTCGCATCTTCAAACCATCGCACGTGCATAACAGCGCATTTTTTAATAAAATGAGTTACGTAAGGAAAAGAAGTATGTTGTCCTCTTATAATTAACGTATAATACCTGCCATGAATAGAAACTCGATTTTTGTGAAAAACACAAGGCCAAATATGATGGTTAGTGGAAATTTGAATGTTACAAATGAATAATGAAAAGTTTAAATTAAACGTTCTATTTTCTTTTCCTGACAGTAAACAAAATCCATATATGTGTAGTACAAAAGTAACATGATTATATGAAATTGATATTTAACCAGTAATACTTTTTTTACCCCTTGTCATGCATCACCATGAAAACTTCAGAAAGGTTAGAAGACAAAAAGCTTAAGTTTTTAAAATAATTTTTAAAGAATAGCAACTAAAGAGTATTCTGACTAATTATGGGATATTTAATAATGATAAAAAAAATGAAGTTCTAAAAGGATTAATTTAAAAGCAAATCTAAATAGCTAGACTTAGTCATATGTTGCCATGGCAACACAAATATTCTATACGTTTTACAAAAAGAAAAATTGCGAATTATCTCCTAAGTGTAAAGCGATGCATATAATGCCCTGTTCACACGAAAAGTTTAATTCGCAGTAAATTAATGCGAAGTAAACTAATGCGAAGTAAACTAATGCGAATTAAATTGCGTTCACACGACAGCTAATGCGAAGTAAACTAATGCGAATTAAAATTTTACTTTGACAGTCAGGCGTGAGGAAGGCTATTATGACGTCATTTACAAATCACGTCACCTTATCCTGAAACAGATGCATTTGACATAATGTCACAGTGTCTGGAGACATATTTTAGTGATTGACACATTTTTCCTTAGTTTTTCACTCAAAAATAGCACAAGTACTTCAATTTGACCACTGACATGACGCATTTGACTTAATTTTGCCATTACGCATGCCCAAAAATTTAATTCGAATTAGCTTCGCTTAGCGTTCACACGGAGCTAATGCGAAGTAATTTAATGCGCTGTAAACTAATGCGAAGTAAACTAATTCGCATTAAATTCTCCGTGTGAACGCAAAGCGAAGCTAATTCGCAGTAAACTTACGTTTAATTCGAATTAAACTCTCCGTGTGAACAGGGCATAAAATAAAGTTTATATATATTAAAGTCATATACGCAATATGAACGCCGAATTTTGGTTGAAACAAAATGATCAATATTTAAAACACATGAAGTATAATAAAAAATAATACTTTCCACAAAATTGTACTTTAGATGTCATTGTAATAACAAAACAATTAAACAATATCTAGGAATTTAGAATTCAGTCTTTTCATGAATATTGATAAAGGAAGTGCGTAAACAGTAGGCCTATATCATAGAAACACATGTCCACGGGAAATCACAGACAACGAGGTATGTTGCATTTTGACAACAATTATCAATGTAAGGTTAATATGCATCATAACAGAGAAGATTGTTGATATACTTAAATACATTAAAAGGTAAAGTACCAGTAAGTATCCACGTCAAAAGTGAGTAGTATCTCAAACGGTCGACCTTGTTTTCATTACGCCACGTGTGTTTATCAATCTAAAAGTAGCGACGGCGTCACGTGATGGATTTATTTAAAAAATGCTGTTTTCTTTTCCTTGCAGGATAATAAATAATAAAGTAGCGACGGCGTCACGTGATGGATTTATTTAAAAATTGCTGTTTTCTTTCCTTGCATGATAATAAATAATTATAATTTGATAACTGTGTAACGCGTTTAATTTTAATGGTGTAATTTACAGTATTTTCGTAACTTTTATTGATAAACAAATTGTATCAATTTCCAATCCTATTTTAACTGGCGCAAGTTATAGCGTGTATACTTTTAAGCCTTTTTATATAAAATCTGCAATAAGCTAAGGATGCTGATGACAAAAGCATCCTAATGATAAAATAGTCTTATTTACATTAAAAATAAAAATCACATTAAAAAACTTTGGAGGGGAGTTATAAACTTTGTGATTTTTATTCTAAGGGAGATAAAATATTTCTTCGATACTGCCTCATCTGCATCGTTTTTTCCTTATAATGCATTCCTGTCGTATAAAGCTAATGGGATGGGGGCATATATTGTGTCCATAGCAACCAATTCAGGCGCGATTCCAGGAATTTTTTTTCCAGGGAGGGGGTATGGCACGCCAATTGGTTCAAAAGTATTTTCTGCACAACGATCAAGATTTTATACACGATCTAGATGAAAAATATACACAGTAAAATAAAAATGCACGTATACGTAAAAAATGCACATACAAAATGTAGTTTGAAAGATTTTAACACGAACATAACGAAAAATACACGAATCCGAAATATTTTACGCAAAAAAAAAGTAGTATTCTATATCTTGTTAATCCTCCAACCCCCCAATTCCAAAGTCTTAAAGGTATACTTGGACACAGATTTGAAGTTAATATTTTCTCATTTTTTCTGTATAATATCACGAAATATTTTAATAGCATATATAAGCTGTAATATTATAGAGAAAAAATAACTAAGGTCATGTGTTAAATAAAGAAATATTATAAGATGTACAACATTAAACCAGGGCAATACAGGATATGTAATACGGGGGTATGACATGAAATAATATATTTACACTGTAAAAAATGATGTTTAACTTGTGTTTAATTTTTAAACAGTCGTGTTTTACAATTAAACATTGTAGGTTTAAATACAAAACACTAGCGTTTTAACATAAACACTGATTTTTAAAATTGGTGTTCAATAAGTGGGTGTTTAATACCGTTTTAAAAAACGTAATATTCGTATGCATCAAATCAAAAAATAAATTAAGTGTTGCTTCTTAGTATTTGCTGTATGAATTTTCATTTTTATAGTGTCTTAATTTAAAGTTTTTCCGCACATAATATTAGATGTTTATCGACACAGAAGAAAATACGAATAGCAAGGCAATATGTTGACTTTAGATTCTACCAAACGCATTCACAATTAACATTAATTGGTAGTAATTTTGTGCCAAAATTTCAAAATTTTCAGAAACTGCTAAAGAGGAAATAGAAACAAATATTATGGATTTTTATAATTGTATGATATTTTAATCACCGGGGTTTTTAACACAGTTTATTTTTTAATCATATATAATTTTTTTAAACACATGGTATTTATATTGAAATTGCAAATTAAAAACCAGTGTTTAAAACGTTATGATATGCCATTTGAACGCAGAAGATGCAGAATCACACACATACTGAAAAGAAACACCATATCTAGCAAGGAAATAAGAGGTATATTTATACATTTCTTTACGTAAAATCTTTTAAAAAAGAATGTTGAATACATTAGAGATCTAAAATGCTTTTCATTTATGAAATGCAGGATTGTTTCTTATAGTTAATAATCGTTAGTGCAATGGCCATGCAAAGCCAGAGGTAACAAATAAATGATCGTAGTCTTGATATCTAATATCTAATTTTAAAATTTGCAGGGACATTCATCTATTACTGTGAGTCCTGAGAACGAAGATCATACTTAACCGTGAGAGGTGAGTCTTAAAAGAAAAAGCCCCCCACACACACACCATTGGGTCCTGATAAATAAAAATAATCCAATTAGGTACCTACCCTTGCTAATATTTATGCTCCTTAACATGCAACAATACCACATTCGCACATGTACTAGCTGCAGATTGTAGCATTATAGTTTTTATGTATTTGACTTTGACCATAACTAAAACATAAAACTATTACGCTACAGATCTCCCACTGCGCATCTACCAACAATAATTTCATCTCCAGCCCGTGCACTTACATGTAATCTTTAAGGTAACTTTACTTTTTTTGAGGGAGTGTGATACATGATAGAAAATGCCTTGGGATAAGGTAGCCCCCCCCCCCTTCTCTTAATTTTTGCTGTTGGGTTGCTCCTACAGGTAAACGAACATTTATTTTTTTTTTTAGTGTACAGACTGTACATGTACGCTTATACATGTATAATTTACAGGTATTTGAATTGCAGATTTTTATTCCAAACTTGTTTCTCAGTATGTATAATATGATTATGTTCCCCAAACGAAGTTGGGGAACATATTGTTTTTTCTCTGTTTCTTATTAAGGTCTTCCGTCTTCACGGAAGACCTTATAGTTATTCTATTGTTTCTTATTATTATTATTATTATTTTTTTTCCCAAAATTTTGTGCACGCGATTTCTCAGCAACTACTCAGTGGATTTCGATGAAATTTTCAGAAATTATGCGCATCAATATGAACTTGATACATTTTGGAGGAAATTTGAAAATTCGCTTCTAGTGCCAAGTTATGTCCATTTTCCTGATTTTAAATAGCAATTTTGTCGCCCCTTTTTCTCGAAAATGGCTAAAGATATGAATTGGAGACTTATTGGAGACAATAGCTCATGACTTTCTGGTTTGCAGAATCACCTTTTTATGCGTCGTCAGTACTTCCGGTCGTTGCAGCTGCGAATTAAAAAAAATCGTATTTTCTAACTTTTTTGTTTTCTAATATTTTTCATTTATTTTTGGAATGCTTATAGAAGACCCTTCTCATAAGGCTTACTATATAATTTGTTTAAATATTGATAAATCTAAACTCTAGATATTAGCATTCAAAAATCTGAAGCGGGTCCAAAATGGCGGCTGTCTCTGTGAACTGCGACATTTCGCAATAGGGGTTTACGGAGGCAGCTGAGCGTTTGCTTGAACGAGGTAGCATATGGATAAATGAAATGTAAAGGAATACTTGGATTGTCACATCGTAATTTCGTTGCAGTTCTGTGTCAAACTTTCGTCTTCTATAATTGGTTTTGGCTGGCTCCCAAAGTAGAAAAAGAAAAGACTAAATGTGCAAATGAAATCCGATACTTAATATCTTTTGTGCACCTCGGAAAACCATATCTTAAATCATAGTTTTAAGTAATAGTTTATAAGAAACAATATTGATGGATATAGTAAGTATTAAACGTAACCAATGTTTTGCTCATGCACACTTGTGTCATATTAAACTAATAGAAAAGACAAAAACAAGTAAACCTTTTTTTGTCGTTGAATGAAGTTTATATTAACATTCTTGTCTCAAATATCTGATTTAAGTTTTTGAACATAAATGGTTTTTAATTCCTCGACCTTTGTAGGGCGACCTTGTTTTTCGGCGGAACATTTCAACCTTTTCATGAAAGTTTAACTAACCGGGATAGTTCAATATGGGGATAAACAGAATATCTAAAGAAAAAAGTTAAAATCATAGCAGTTTCACTGATTTAGTGTAACTTGCATTTATACTACATGAAATGTGTAAATGTGTTAAATATACTTTTTTCACCTCGAAATTTAAGCTATAAGAACTTTTTTTTTTAATTTACATTGAAACATTCACACCCATTTAATGAAACATTCCAAAAAAAGGCGCTAATATTTACTAGTGGCGTTTGATGCAAAATTATGAATAGTGACCAGCCTTTCATTATTCTAAGACAGATGTAATGTGCAGAAGTATATACAAATACATTTAGAGATGTGGTCCAATAGCGTAATAGTAAGCGAGTTGGATATTCACGCTGGCGACCCGGGTTCAATTTCCTTAGTTTCCATAAAAAGTTTAATCACCTTTTTCAGCTCGATTTTGCGGGGTTTTTTTTCAGAATCAGGGCGGAAGACCTCTCGTTGCTCGCAACGAGTTTCATTTCTAGTTCTTATTATGTTCAAACGAAGTTGGGGACATTTTTGTTTTACTCTCTTCTTATTATTATTATTATTAATTATTATTATTATTTTTCTTCTTCCTGGGAAAATTTTGTCCACGAGTGATCTTGTA